>NC_056725.1:1887462038-1887515507 GCF_019279795.1 Protopterus annectens
CTCAATGTTTTTATTGTGATTATCTGTTTTTTGAAGAAGTCATTTTTGACAAAAGCATATTAAAAACTTTTTAATGCTAAACACAGTATTTTCTTTCCACTGAACCTACTAACATTTGTGGTTTTGTATTTAGCTATCTACCTTAAAAATAATGTAATATGTATTTTCACAGACACATTTTGAGCATAAACTAGAACTGATTCATCTTTATTTATTGCAGGCACTTATTGACAATATACTAGACCCAATCTCTTCCTTGCAGAGAAGGGGGGACTGTCATAATGAACTGCACACTGTCAGAAGAATCTTTCAGACCTGTCCGATGGTACAAGAGAGACAATCAGCAGCAGCTCCTGTACTCACAGTTCACAACTGATAAATTAGACATAAGAGTAATGAGAGCTGTAAGAAACTCAGATTATTCCATCACAGTTGCAAATATTACCTGAAATAATGATGGGGCATACTACTGTGTGACGTTTAAATCAGGCAAAAAAACTGTAGATGCATGCTTTTTTCTAAATTATTTTTATAAAGATGAACACATTTTGCATACCTTTGATGTTCATAGGCAATTATGTTTCAATCTTCACAGAAGCAAATCATTCAGGAAGGATGTACAGCTTTTTATTAACTTCAGCACAAATAAATTGGGATGGAAAGCGTCAAAGGTCTCTGTCTCTCTCCAGATGGCTGTCAGATTGTATCATCTTTATTTATATCAATCAGAACAAGGTAAACAATCATTGCTGGGTAAACCAAAGGCACATTCCACAAGGGCCATGGCTACCTATATGCAGCCTTCTTCAGGTCTTCTTCTATAAGTGACATTTGTGATGCTGCTGCTTGGTCATCCAGCCATACCTTCATTACCCATTACAGTCTGGACTGCTTTTTGAGAGCATCAGCTTCCTTCAGAGCTACTGTCCTAAAACATATCCTGTCATGAGGCCACCTAGGAAGTTTTGTAGCTGGGGATTCTGATCCATATGTCAGATCAGACTGACTTGAATGAATAGGATATGAACGTTATATAACCTATATGTTAAACCCAGAGCTGTTGGACATGCTCCACTTAAAGAAATTCCAATCCCTCTGAGCTACACGCTCTAGGGACCTAAACTTTGTCACCACAATAAGCAGAACATGCCGGTGGGATAGATTCCTGTCCCAGAGACTTCCCATACTCTGGAATAAACTACCTATCTATATCAAACAAAGCTCCTCATTAGCACTCTTCAAGAAAAATCTTGATGATTGGATGGGAAATAGGAAATTCACCTTGGGGATCACCTCTGTGGCTCTGCTCGACAGTGGCACAGGAAAACTATTTTCTTGGGTGGCAAAAGCCAGGATACCTTTTTGGCTAGACTTGTATAGACCCCAGGGCCGATAAACTAGTACCAACCTATGAACCTATGAACCTATGTACTTATCATAGCACTTTATCATTTTATTCATGTCTATATGATATGCCGACCCTTCTATCATTCCCCTTCCTAATCTTGTAAGAAATGAAAGATTGTCTGATTCTCCAGTAGATTCTATTTCCTGGTAGAATAGTCATAGCTAGATCTTTAGGCATAAACTGAGATCTGAGGTAAATTGGTGGACAGATGCATTATGGCAGAGAAAACTCTTAAGGGGCTCAAGCCTGGAACAGTCATGTTGCTGATTCAGATCCAACAGTCGTTTTGGACAGACATGAATGAACGGACCTAACAGTAAGGGACATACATAACTGTCATTATTTTTTTTATTTTATTTTATTTTTTTGACTACTTCAGGGAAACTGCCATACACTTGATTTAGCGATAGTAGAGCAATGTAGACGATATCTGTAGTATGCATACTGGCCATGTCAGCTTTTACCAGAGGTAATGGTAACTTCTCATGCATTTACTAATGCTAACAGTCTTAGATGGAGTTCTCCTTTTAAACGTGTGCCAATACAGCATAATATAACACATAGTTTCATTAAATGCTGTCACATAAATAAGAATAGTTTTGCACTATGTTTGACCTCAACTAAAGATGTAAAATGCTGACACTGTGTACCAGTAATCATTAGACAATATTCAGAAGTTGCAACAGGATGTTTAAAGGCTCAGTTTACTAGTTACCACCAGTCTTGAGAGACATATTTCATGACATGCATTTAATGGACTTTTAGCTTCTAGTCATGATGCATTGCATTAATTCAGTCTCTGCCAGATTCATTGCTGTACTTAGCAGCATATTAGACACTATTATTTCAGTGCTTTATTTGGGATTTGACTAGAGCTCATGTCTCCTTCAATGTCTGCATATAAATTACTACAAAACCTAGAAATGTGGATGACACCAACTGAATAGTTAATTCTAAACATCCAGTATACCATATGAATATGTATTTGCTACTTTGTATAGCTTCTCAGTAGTAAAACTTCTCAAAATGTGTGTGTGTTTTACTTCACATATCACTCTGCTAAATGCTAATTGCTATGCAATGTACGTGTTCATGTAACACTGCCAGATAGCTAAGGTTTACAACTATGCATGCACATGCCAGCTATGAGTAGCCAGATAAAAGCCTTATCTATCTAGTACAAATAACTGTCTTATCTGTCTAGTACAGTTAAGTATCTAGGAGAGTCTATCCATTAAATGAAAGGTATTTAAAACTGACATTGACAAAGAGTTTTAGTTTAAGCATTAGGGACCAAATGTGGAATTGATTACATGTTGGTAAGTATTAAAATAGCAAACATGGACCATAGGGCTCAACAGCATGGCTCTTAATTACTAATGGCTAAGCTGACACACTTACATCAACGTATTAAATATTCAGACACATATGAATGATGTTTGTCCTGCCCACTGAAGGACCCAGATGTTCAACATTAGATCTCTGTTGCTATACTCTAAGCTATTGGGAGTATATCCTTCCAAGGAAACCTTCAGGGCAAACTCCATATGCCCAGACTCTAACATGGCTCAAGGACAGCTATAATAAAACAGCATTCATTGTGCAAATGCCACAGAGCTTTTTTGCAGCCAAAGTACTTTCTCACTGAGTGCTTTGTGGAGTGACAACTGTCCAGTGATGCTTCACTGGGCAGATAAATCCTCTTCTGGAGAAATTGAGAATTTTTTTTCTTTTTCTCTTTTTGCAAAAGAAGTTATTATTATGCTAGGAAATGTGTTTATGTATACTTGTTATGCTTGATTTACATACTGTTAAGGGAAAAATACTTTTGTGAAAAAAAAAGTGTAAAACATTTTTTATGTACTATTTCTACATGCTTATATATAAAGCTTGTGTAAGAGGCAGGTTATTGTTTTTGGGAACTGTTATTTAAATTTTTATCTCAGAACAGTTACATTTTTCTATCAAGAGTTTCAGTGATTCTGCCTGGCTTTGCTACCCTCCTTTTAGGCTACATTCTTTTTTTTCCCAGCAAACATCTTTATTCAGTTTTCACATATGACATAGGCAATCATACATTTCTATAAATGAAAAACATTTTATTTGCAAACATTATACCATTATACATCACAGACACCACCCACTGAAACAGCTGTAATTGCAAACATTATACATCACTTATAATCTATCCTGTCATTGCCAGTTAAGCATTATATGGTTCATTCAAATCATGACTCTTAAACCTCATTCCTTCTCTTTTAGACTCCATTCAAAGCTTGAAAATGAAACAGTTGTTGGTCTTTTTGATCCTTCCTTCTGTCCACAAAACTTTAGTTTGCTATATACAGCATAGTTCTCAACCTTCCATCTCCAAAACGAGGAACACCAGCCCTCATAATGTGGAACAAATGGGCAAGTTGTGGAACAGATACTAACAGCTTACTAATGACATCAACTAAGAAGGTCATAGAATGGTTAAAATATGCTAGTTTTTACTTATTAAAACAGATCTTTTAATGAATTAATATGATTCTTTTCTATTTACCATGGGTATCAGTTAAAGAGTCCTAACAGTGAATGTGTGACAGATCCTTTCAATGTGGAACTTCTAGGAACATGAACATTTTAAGACCCCAAATGAGTTCCTTGTAATAAGGTACACTTGAGAGGTATGATATACAATCTTGGTGTCCATCTGGCTCCCTCCCTGCCTCAGTCGAGAATGGGTGACACTACTGTAGCAGGTATTGTTTGTTCATTTATGTCTCTCAGTCCCCCTGGTGTAGCTCACTCAAGACACCATAGACTAGGAGTTAGACCCATTCTCTGTGGGTGTAGATTTGTCCTCTTTGGACAAGAGAAAACAGTTCTTGTCATTCACAGAAAGATGACTGGGTGAAGATTTCCCACATAGCTGAGGATAGATGCTTGATTCCTGGGCTACTGTCCCTGTCATGAGTTGGTCTTTTTCCAGGTTGTCTGCAAGAAAAAGAAATTTAATTTCAGACTGTCACTTTTCCTGTTTCATTATATAAGGATTAGGAGGACTTGCTAGGATCTGTTAAGACATTGTTTTCTACTTTTTATGTTTTCTCTTCTGTTTCTTCACTGATAACATATTTGAATAAAAAAATATATTTCACTTTTTGACACTAGGGGCCAGATTCAGGAAGCCTCCGTGTAAGAGTTATAACTCTTACACGGAGGCTGCAGTGAAACGGTGTGATGTCAGCATGTCATGCATATGCATGAGGTGCATGAGGCATGCTGAATCACACTGTAACTCTTACACGGTCCATGTAAGAGAGTAGGAGGGGCGTGTCCGTAGGCTATGCCCTGCATGCAGACACACCCCCGGAAGTGTAGAATGGCCGAAAGTAAACAGCCACGAGAGAGGCCATGGAAATGTAAATAAACACACTACACAACACATTCCCCCACAGACCATCAGTGTACAAAGTGAACAGATGCTATAAAATGAAAATAAAAACTGTTTTATTTTTTTTAAAACCCGTAAATGTGTGCTACTGTGTGCGCTCGTGTGCACGGGTGTGCTACTAGCGCAATTGCAGTTAGCAGGCAGTGGAGAAGGATATGAGAACTAAATATGCAAAGTAAGCCAAGAAGATATAGCTTAGCGATAGAGTTGCTGGCTTAAGAGTAGGCAGGCAGGGTTCGAGCCCACACAACAACCTTTTTTTTTTGTAAATAAGCACTAAAAAGGCCCCTGACAGTATTGTACAAATGTAAAAGTATACCCTTTTGTAAAATGGAATGAAATGGAGCATATATTTCGAAGTAACACAATGATATAAATATTTAGAAATGTACTGATAGCTAAGCTGCAGTGAGACAGAGTGCTTTGTAGCTGAGTAGTGTTTAAAAAGCTGTAAATTGCTTGCCCGTAGATAAGCTCTGGTTTAACAGGCTCAAACTGTGTGCAACTAGCTGTGCTCAGCTTAACATGTGTGTCACCAGCCAAGTAAGGTTTATCCCAGTGCACACCGTTTGCGCGCCGCTCCCACAAGCTAACTGCCAGTGCGCATGTTAGCTCAGCAAACAGCGCAGACCTGGTTTTAAGTGCTTAAAAGTGCTTTTGGCATGTTTGATTGACAGGTCCTCAACTCATTTCTAGACAGTCTTGAAAATTAAAAATCAGTGGCCAGATTCGAACCCAGGATACCATGCACTAGAGTCAAGGTACTAAACCACTAAGCCATGACAGCAGTACTTAGAAATGCAGAAATAGCATACATATAGGATATAATCCAGAATGGAGCATGATAAAGCAGTTTCTGTGAAGTAGATACAATTCCAAAACGGCCAATCATAGAAATGTGCGGGAAAATCGGCATATATAAGCCCCATAGGTGGGAATACACAGCAGAACTGATTGTAGAACAGACCTGCAGGCAGAATGAGTGGAGTAGGGGAGGGACGTTGCTTTCGAGCACAGCGGTGGGGCGTTGAGGAGTCCAGATACATGGTCTGGCTCCTATTTCACCATCATGAGGCCCAACTCATGCAGGGCCAGGTCTCATGGGGAGCGTACAGGGCGGAGGCATGGGACCAGTTGGCTCATGATCTGACCAGTGCTACTGGCATTCCACGCACTGGTGAGCAGGTCCGTCACCACCATGCAGACCTGAAGCGGCGTAAGCAAGACCAGTTGACCCAATGGATCCAGGAGGCCCGGGATACGCCCAACGCCCCACTACTGAGTAAGTTACATTTTACTTATGTATGTAAGGAATTCAACTAGCTGATACCATGGAGATGTGTATTCCAATATTACTTGTTTTGTATTACAGCTGCAGGTGTCCACTCTGTGAACCGAAGGGCGCATGACCGCAGGCTGGTGCGGCTGCGCCACCATGCAGGTTAGTAACCCCACATAGTACTTGTAAATAAATATTCTAGTGTAGCACGTATCAGAACACTGCACTGTATTGATTAAAAGAAATATAATGTGCAAGCAAGAAGTGAAAGTCTTCAGGTATGGCTGCAACAAGTTCAGCAGTATGCAACTGTAACTGGAAATATAATTGATAGAAATAAATAGTGCTGTAATACAGATGTCCCACCATTAATTAAATATAGTATAACCTGCAGTAGTCTCAAGAGTACAGCTTCAGAATCTGAGGTAATCACATGTGAGATATATCCCCTGTTGAAATGCTGAATCATGACAGAAGTGAGGCTGCTGGAAAGTGTTTGAATCACCACAGGTCTAATATGTGAACAAAGCCTAGAAGTACCAACCTGAACTGTGAAATTGCAGGATGTGTGAGAGTGACAGAAAGGGTCATGTATCAATAAATAAAGTAGTAATAACCCCCGAATATATAAGCCTGAGTGTGTCTCCACAGAACTAAATGCATGTGGGAATTACAAATTAACATCCCAAACTGATTTCAGTGTGCCTGAATCTTGAATGTTTAAGCCAAAATCTGTATATGGTGATGACAGTAAACAATTTGCAGATAGAATGAATGATTGTCTGACAAACTAAACAGCCATAGTTGTCCCCTGTTCTGTCATCGAAGTGTAGCAGGATAATGTATCTGATCAAATTCAAAATAACTAGGATAGTGATGTAACTGTAACAGGTCTAGCATGACAGTCAAATAAAAATAATTTTGAAACATCAGCCTCAAGTTAATTGTATACCTATTACAAATGTATATCAATGTATAACTTATGAATGTGTCATCATTTTCTTTCTCCACCCCACCCTATAATTCCAAATTAAAACTCACTAAATATTGGTATGTGAACATTTCATTAACCATGGACATTTGTCCTGTTCACAAATATATGCATGTCTGTTTGTGCATGTGCCCTGTTCATACCTGCAAACATGATGGCCTATTGCCATTAATCAACCCTGCATGTTGTTTGATTGTGTATTTCCGTTCAAATAATGCATGTGATATTGATATGCCCGTTGTTCAATGGTGTTAATATCTGGGTGTTTGTTTAATGGGAATACCAATGCATGCTGTTACAACTAATTGGAATGGAATAATATGCCACTAACCCAAACTAACATAACATACCCACAAACCTAGAACGCTTGGGAAGGCAGGTCCCAGCGGACCCACCTCTCCCACCTCAGCTGGCGACTGCACCTGGCACTAGTGCCCAGGCTGGACCCTCCTCCGGTGGCCCTGTGCCACCTTCGGGTGGAAGCGCTGCAGGATTGGGCCCGTCCCCTCTGCAAGTGTGGCCGGAGGAATTCGTCCACTCACCCTCCAAGGTGTCCGGTCTGTGGTGCGAAGGGAGATCCAAGACTCTGTTCTTGGGCCCCTCGCCAGCTCGAGTCTCGGTGGCACAGCTTACGGCCATGGCCGTTGTCCTGCCTGCACAGCCCCAGCACAGCCCGTCCTGGGCTGTGAAGGAACAGTGGCAACTGCCTATGGGTGGGGATATCAGTTCCACTGTTGCCATCTGTGGGCTCATGCGCCTTGGATATCCCAACCTCCGTCCCGTTAATTGTGTAACCCCCAATTGTGTCATACACCACCCCTGTATGCATCTTGTCTGTCTTGTCTGTTAACCTACCCAGCCTACCTCCCCAGCTATACCGACTTCCTTCACCTGACATACCACTCTCACCTGAAAAAAAAAAAAGGGCACTCTGTACCCACAAAAAAATTACGCCCATACATAGCTGTCCATATGTACACATGTCCGCTGGACATTGAAACTGTTAATTACAATTGGCTTTACAACAAATATTAATGTTGTCCTGACACCTCTCTCAGGGGTGGAAGGTTTCAAATGTCCCACCAAAATACATAGAAATACACAGCTGTTGCTGCTAAAGACATGGGCATCTATGGGCCTTACCCACATCCTTCCTGCAAATCCACGCTTGTTTCCCTACTGTCTTACCCTCTTTGTGACCCCTTTTTTACCACTTTCCTGTCACCCCTTTTTCTTTTCTTTCAAAGAAAATAGCTGGTGTGCTTGTGTGCGCCAGAGCTCACCGCCAGTGCATGCATGAGCTCCGCGCAAACGAGCGCAGACCTGGTTTTAAGTGCTTAAAAGTGCCTTTATGGCACTTTGATTGACAGGTCCTGTACTCATTTTGAAAAGAAAAATAAATTCCCACTGCCAGTCTCGAACCCAGGACCTTGGTAACCTTAGTCTGTATGACCTACCACTAAGCCATGACTGCCATGCAAGAACATAGTGCTAAAATAAATATAACATGTAATAGTAGGAATCAATATAAAGGCAATATAGGAGGTGTACCACCCAAAGCATTTCAGGTAGAGTTTTAATGGCCGAATTACTGGATTCCCACACTAGTTCAGTGTTAGCAGAAACAGCCCTGCTAATTGTTAGCTTGTACATAATAATGTAAGGTAATGTACATATATGATGGTATGTATATGTACACATACATACATATAAATATATATTAATACATATGAAATATAGTCGTAGGTGTCAGTATCCATACACACTCACTACAGGAAACAGTGAAGATAAATGCAGCAGCCAGAATCTGCAACACAGCCTGACTCCTGTGAGATCTACTAACCCCTTTACTGCTGAAAGGTGCCTCCAGCACTTTGATTGATAGACCCTGTACTCAATTTGAAAGCAAAATACAAGCATACTAGTAGGCCCTACCACAAGACCATTGTAACACTAGTCTGTATGACCCACCAGCAAGACATGACTCTCATACAGGAATATAGTGCTAAATAAGTGGAACATGTAATAGTAGGAATGAAGATAAAGGCAATATAGTATGTGTACTACCCAAAGCATGTCAGGCAGACTTTCACTGTCCCAATTACTGGATTCCCACACTAGTGTAGTGTTAACAGAAACAGCCCTGCAAATTGTTAGCTTGTACCCAATATTGTCAGCTAATGTACATATATGAAAGTATGTATATGTACACATATGTATATATAGCAATACATATGAAATATAGTCAGAGGCGTCAGTATGCATACACACCCACTACAGGGAACAGGTGGGAGAAATGCAGCAACCTGAATTCACAACACAGCATGAAGCATGAGAGATGTACTAACCTTCACACTCACAGAACATTTTCCAACAGCATACCAGCATGGTCCATGCCCTTACAATCTGAAAGGGCAACGCCCATCTCACATACCCTTTTATAGCACTGTCCTGAAATCACAGTGAGACATGCAATCAGTACATAACTGGCTGTATGCAATTAGCCAATGCTGCCTTACAATTGGTGCAGAGGCCATCACATGGACCTATGCAGATACCTACAAAAGCATTCAGTACCCACACTACACACATGCAATACAGTCATTGCACAAACCTAATGAGAAAGAGAGAGAGAGAGACAGAGAGAGAAATAAAAAAATATACAGACAACCAGCAGCAAAACCAGCAGCAGCAGCAGCAAACAGCAAGCAGCAAGCAGCACCACTGACACAGCAACAGCTGCCACAAACACAGGTAATGCAAAGTAGCAGGTTAATACTGTGTTTACTGTGACACCTCCAAAAGAATCATAGTTCACTATCTATAGGTATGTCCATGAGATAGGTTGTGTGTACATAGTCCTGAAATATATACATATGTAATATTGCTGTACATGTTGCCCATACTTAAAACTTCCATAGCTTAGAACACAAGGTCAGTTGTGCATATGATGCAGTAGTTACCAGGGTCAGTAGAGGTCACTCCTCATTGGTGTGGGACCACTGTGTATGTATGGCACTGTTCAGGTACATATCCTGTAGTATGGCCAGGGATTAATATCAGACTGTCATGTGGTGCTATGTCCTCCAGGGGTGAACGTAGCACACATCCAGGGATACCATTTTGTAACAGTGATGCTATGTGTTCTGCAATTTTGAGGGTGGCCCTCACCTGGACATGTGAGAGGATAGGGAGGTTACAGTCATCTGTGATAACTAATACCGCATGTGTAGGAGAATGGAGGGGGTACCTGCACCTAAACTGCCTGCAACAATGTTGCCAATATCTGTGCATTTGGTGAATGTGAAGCATCTTAACACTGATGACCACAGATGCCTTGCCTTCATGTGAATCTGCCCTGTGCTGCAGTAGCCTCCTGCTATTGTTATACAATGTGCCTGCATCTGTAGTCCACTGGACAGGATAAATAAGTGGTGTGCATATGTTCTGGGTTAGATATGTGTGTGCACACAGTATGTGGGATGTCTGTGGTAAGCATATGAAAAGGGGCCAGCAGTGTGTGTTGTGGCTTCCACTGGCCCAATGGGCTGCATGGATAGCATCACAGTCATAACTAGTGAATAACTGTGTAATTACATGCATACATAGCAAGGTAGTGTACTGTGCTTGTGGTGTTGTTGGGCTATGTATATCCAGGCTGAGTAATGTGTGTCCACATCACAGGGTTGGATGGCAACACACATCCAGTATGTATGGATGAACACCCAGAGTGTTCCAGATGTGTCGCCTGTGCAGAAATATCTGGCCATTACCTGTGCATCCCCCACAACACACACACATGCAACATATGGCAGAAGTACTATAGCAGTACACATAGGTTCATAGGTTCATACTAGGCTATTTGCCCTAGGGCATTGATAAGCCTAGTAGAATGTGTTTGTCTTTCGCCACCCAATTACAAGTTATGCTGCTATGCCCTTGTCCGATGTTAGTATACTGTGCCTCTGTCTAACAGTGACATAGAAGTGATACCTGGGGTACAACTATGATCTCCATCCACTCATCCAGATTCCTATGGAAGAGAGTCAATGAGGCACTCTGCCTAACCTGTAGTGTGAGTTCATTACAGAGTGAAGGGAGCCTCTTGGTTAGAAATATGCCCCTCCAGCATGTCCTATTTATGTCAGTGCTGAGGTTCAGGTCTCCTGAGCATGTGGCTGTATGGGACTCTGGTATCCTGAGGTGCAGCATGTTCATTACTGCTGGGTAGGACATGGCTGTATATGGCACGCACAGATTGCCTCTGAACAGGCAGTATGCCACTGAGTCCAGCTGGATTTCCTTTAACTGGGCAGCATATGACATCTGTTTGAGCCATTTCATCCTCTTGATGAGGTACTGTTGTCCTGTACCAGTTGCTGTTAGGTGTCTGGTTAGGTACATTCTAAATGGTGCATTGTACGCAATTATAGGCCTGATGATGGATGAGTAAAGAGGCACAATGACCTCCCCTGCCGTACATTTGAATCCCTCATGATTAGCTGGGCTATATAACATGTCTTTCAATCCACGTTGGCCATGTGGTTGACAAATGACAGACTGCTATCATGTTTGTTCCCCAGGTCCCCAATTACGTCTTCTGTACTCAATGGCCTAACACCTATGTGGTACTTTGCCACCAATGTGGAGGTGTGGGAATCTGCGTTGAATATTGATACTCCCCCTCCTTTGTTCAAGTGTTGGGGCCGACAAGAATGGTAACAGCTATAACTTGGTAGTGCTGGTGTGCTCCTGGGAAACCTGAAACAGGTTTATGTTACTGCACAGATATCGATGTCCATAATGCTAAGTAGGGTTTTGAGTGTGTGTATCCTGAGGTCTAGACTTCTGGTGTTGAGTAGCATCACTCTTACTTCCTCATCCTTTGTGATACAAATGGATGTGGGTTTGCCTTATGACCCTTGCCTAATACAGGCACTATGGGTGTAGCAAGAGCCTCTGCCAAAATCCAATAGGCCAGGGGTGACAGGTGCAAGCTGTCCCTAGCAAAGCATACCACCCCAAGATGACAGGCATTGGCACACCTGTGAATGACACCAGTATGTCAGTCAATTGTTGGAAGGGATCATCATGCCTTGATATTGTGGCATCGTTCTTGGTGAGTGTAAGATGCTACTCAAGGTCAGGGTCAAACTGTCTTGGGCTACATGCTCAGAGAGCTCTGTACTATCTCATGTCATGTAGTCCAGGGAGGTATGTGTCAGGTCATTCACACCAGCATGGACATTGACTGAGTCATACCTGTACTTGCCTTGGAGTTACTTGAGTGTTTGTGTTATGTGGCGGGTCGTAGTGCCCGACAGGCTGCACACTGTAACCCTCACCTCGTTAAGCCTGGTGAACGTGATGTCAGTGTGCCTGATGATAGAGGCACCTAGTACAGGTGTATGAGGTGTGTTGTTTACTGTTAATGGCTGTGAGTGTTCAGCACATTGGATTTGTGTGATATGTGTTGCACGTGTTTGTTTCCGTGGTAGTGGTTGCTTGAGTGTCTGCTTAGGATGTCTCTGCTGCGTAGGCAGACCTGTAGTCCGAGCCTACGAGTATGCTCATGTGTGATCATGTGTTAGTTCTGCTGTCGTGGTAGGTCTATGTGAGACTGGAAATGTAGCGAGTGTGGTTTCCTTCTCCACCTGACTGGTTATAGCAGTATTGAGTAGAGAGAGCCTAGCCTCCAGTTTGGTATATGGTTGCATCACTCACATGAGTTTGAATTTGTTGTTAGGAGGAGGGGTTGTCTGTGTACATGCAGCTGTTCTAACATTGTCTCCGGATTACCACATTCACCAGCTGGACTGGGGAGGAGACTGACAACTGACCTTTGGACATGCTAGAATACTATTGTGAATTCCGTAATAATTGAAAACAAGGTCCAGTGGGGAGTGAGGGTGTACTGATATTACCTACTACTGCTGACTGATATAATAGCTTCAGTGAGCAAGTGCCAGGTAACCTAAGTGCAATGTGTCACAATTAAGTAAATGCAACAATGACAAGCAGTCACTTGCTGTCATGTGTAACATGGAAATACGTACAGTAAGCAATGCAGATATCAGTAGTGAGTCACAGAAGTGTTGAGAAGCTGTGTATTATGTGGAAGTAGCGTACCAGTGAAATAACAAGCTAACAAATAACAAGCATATAAACAAAGCTAGATTCAGGAGGCCTGGATGTAGTGTTTGCTACAGCAAACAAGGTGTACCAATGTCAGTAAGATACAGCTCAAATATGCAGGCACTATAAACCTGAAACCAGATGTCCCCAGCTATGAATGGCAGAATACAGCCTATTGTCACACAAGAGTGCAGACCACAAACCTTGTTAATGTTAATGTTAAATAACTGGCCTGAAGGCCAACTGCCTATACCAGAACTAATACACTTGGACACTGGGCTCTCAATCAGCAGTTCCCAACTTCAAAGGATGAAAGATATGTGTCCTGCCACCACAGTGCTTGCCACAAACCTCCCTAATGTAAAACAACTGGTCTGAAGGCCAAGTGCTTAGTCCAAATGACTTAGAATGATAGCTACACTTTAATCAAGTTACAACCAAGCAGTAATAAGTACAATTTAATATTCCCTGTATAGAATGTGTACCATGTATTGCTGAGATACTATGCTGATAACCTGTTTGTGTACCTTTCCAGGGGAACATGGCTCCAAAAAGGAACCCCGCATATTCTGCTGCAGAGGGTGAAGTGATCCACCAGAGCCTGGTGCGTGACTATGCCATCCTGTTCTCACGCACCACCCAGAATCAGCAGGAGAGGTCTGCACTGTGGCAAAATCTGGTTAGCAGGATAAATGATGTTGGCATGCATGATAGGATATATGAGCAGGTGAGACATCACTGCAGTGATTTGATTAGAAATGTCCGCCAGCGTGCTGCAGATATCCGCAGGCAACAGGTTGCCACAGGTGGGGGGGTGGCCACACACCCCCCCTCACCAGACAGGAGGGGCTACTGCTAAGTGTTGTGGATCCAGCCCCAGAACAACAACAACAACAGTCATGCATCATGATGGAGGTTGGATCCACACAGCAGCAAGACACCGCGTGCAGGTAAGATGCCATATTTATTTATTGTTATTACTTTTACATTTGTTGACCGAGATAGTCTAGCTGGATATATGTCCATTTTCAGTAGAGGCCTGGGGAGAAAAGCTCCACACATAACATAATAAAGGCAGACAGACAAGTTGTTAATACAGACATCCAACATAATAGAAATATACACCAGCTTGTTAATTAAATCAACATACATTTAAGGAACTCAAACAGTTTAAAGTCATACACAATGTACTGTCGGTTTCAAAGCAATTCTACCTAAAACATAACGGTTATGCAATAAGGCAAAAGCCATATAGATAATAGTTAAAGCTCGGAAGGGTAGAGAAGTAGAAGGAGTATGAAAGATAAAATAATAGGGAAGAGGCAGGAGTCAAGAAGGGAAGTGAGGAAAAGAAGGAAGACAGTCAAGAGGAGGTGGGAGGGATGGGAGAAGTAAGTCAGAGCATAGAAGGACATCAAGGGGAAAGAAACAGGGTAGAAGCTAGTTTTTATGCACAATGAGGGGTTAAAGGTAAAGAGAGGGTGGGGAGAGGGACGTTAGCCTGGAGTACTACAAGAACAAAGCCAGTGGTTTTGGAAGTACAGTTTGAGTTGTTGTTTGAAGAGAGGTAAGGGTGAGATTAGAGTTAACTCCTGGTATGTACATATGTCTGTTCTGTACACTGTTACTTCATGCACGCATAAGGTGTGCATATGGTATGTATCTGTCATCATGATATGTAATTGTGCATGTGTGATACAGACATTATGAGCAGCTGATGTGTATAAGGGAACTAGTGTACTACTGTACTGTATCATGTGCAAAACAAATGGCACACTTGTGCCCACTGACATTACTCTCTTCATACTTCCAGGTCCCTCCCATCTAGCAATGAGGCAGGCCATACATGCTGGTGAGTGTGTTTAACATTACCTGAAAAACAATTTATAATACTAGTAAGAGTAGTGTAACTCTGTAGTATACATGCTGGTGAGTGTGTTTAATAATACCTGAAATACCCAGTTTAACAATATTAAGAGTAGTGTAACACAGTACTGATGTGTGTGTTTACTGTGGGGTGTGCATGTGTGCGAGTGTGCCTGTGCCCATGTGTGCATGTGTGTTTGTGTCCATGAGTGCATGTGTCCATTTCTGAATGTGTGCATTAGTATTGAAGTGCATCTCTGTCAAATATGTGTTGAGACTGTAATCTGTGTTCCCTATTTTCCTCCCGTAGGTTCTGGTGCTGCTCTGGTGACCTGCAGCAGGGAACCTGAATCTTGTGCCCCAGGTACTGATGATAATGAAATGTCTGTAATGGTGCAGGAAGGTGTGTCTGGGTCCGCCATTGGTCAGCCAATTGACAGTACACAGCTATCAACCCCGTCAATGCGCACAGTCATCCTGCCGTTACATCCTTTGTCACCATTGCCCCTAGGTGATGGACAGTATGCAGTGGGCATAGATCAGGGTAATGTGGTACCTGTGGTACATGCATCCCCACAAGGCAGCCATGAGCAGGATCCTCCAATGGTACCACGCAGACAGTCGCCCATGGGTTTTCGTGGAGGCATCCGTGGCCGTACTGCCTCTGGCCGACGTGCCCAAGGAGGTATGTCAACCTCCACTATGTTTCGGACTGTTATGCAGGCACAGGCACGTATGGAAAGGTACACCAGTCAGGGTCTGAGGGAGCTGAGAGCATGTCGCACAGCCATGACAGACGGCATGCGTGACGTTGCGAATGCTATCCGTAACCTCACAGATGTCATTGACAGACGTTGTGGGGACATACAACAGCTGCTCCACAACCAGATGTCCATGGGCCAGGGCGATGGTGTGCGTTTGCGACGTCGACGTGGCTGTATGCCAGCAACAGCACCAGCTGGCAGTGGCCGTGGATGACAACAGGCCCACTCACGCACCTCAAGTGCCAGGACCAGCCCCAGCAATGCTGGGTCTGTGCTGTCATCAGGACGCCCCAGGAGACCACGTGCACGTGGCTCTGGACAGTCCCAACAGGGAACTGTGTCCAGTCAACACACCTCTGCTTCCGATGACAGTACCCAGTCTGGGTTAGTACCGGATATGGCCCGTAGCACCCCTGCCAGGCACAGGTACCATGTCCGTGCCCACAGACACTGATCTGGATGACCTCACAGGTGCAGTCTGTGGCTGTCCACAAAACCCTGTACATGGAAGCCATTATGTGGGACTGTGTGCGTGATTACACACATGCAGAAATCTAACACCTAGGGCAAACACATACACACACACACTGCACCAACACTGGTCCACCCTGTACTGCTGCTCCTCACAAACACACATACACACACATGTCAATTGGTGTTACCAGTGGCTGGCTTGGGCGTACCTAACCCACACCCTGTGCATATGATGACACTGTGCCACGTCCTGCATACTACAACATTGGTGCAGGAAAAGGTAAACACGTTGCTGATGCACAGGGTGACTACATAGATGTGTATAAGTAGTAACATGTTGGTAACTGTTCACTGCTCCACTATGTTTGTGTGTATATCCCAGCAGTCCTGCTGCAGTAACTGTATGAATGTCCTCAATTGTTATCTGCACCCATACTACTTACCAAAGTGTACCAGCTGCACACCATCACATGCTAACATTGACTATGGGAATGCGCATCATGTGCTGTTATGTAGATTCAGCTATATGTATCTGTTCTGTCACACATGCATTTATACACACCCTGCTACCCCCACACATGCACACGCTCACCTGCCATTCCCATTATTTATTACCCTACATGAGTAGCTGTCGATACATGACAGGTACACATTTGAGAAGTGCACTATGTTGTTTACTACGATTTCCTCCTCTCTACCTGTACTCACAGGGTGCAGGCAAGCTCATCAGTTCAAAGGTGTAATGTGCATCAGGTACTGTGGTACCCTGATTGCCACATCAAACATGTTTCCCATACGGAAATGCACACACAGACACATCCCACATCCACACACTTGCCACGTCCGGGCTTCAAAACACTATCTAGGTATATTCTGGTACATGTGCATGTTACAGTAGCATGTAACACTATACTGAGTACTGGCAGTTGTCTGTTGTCATGTTGTTTGTATAGAGTAAAAGAATTGTTCGTTTATCCTACTTTGTTTTGTGGACATTACTTGAAGAAGTGTTAGCTTACATGTGTTATTGGTACCACCACCTTCTCTTTTGTAGTTTTGTTTGTATAGGGTGCTGTCAACATCACTGCTTGTTAAGGGTAATGTGCACCCTCCAGTGCATAGCCCCATTTGGCAAAAGCCACATCCCACCCCCATCATTGTGCACACACACTAACCACACCCACAGTAAAACACATACTTTCCATTTGCAAGATTCAAACCCATACCTAACTGTGTCATGACAGTAGAAGCAGACACATTAGCAGAGTGTGCTGTTTGCATCAGTGGGAGAAATCCTTTCTAATGCTGTACTTAGAGGGTGCTGACATCATCTGTGTGTAGGAGGAGGGATGTGCACCCTGTAGTGTGTTCTCCCAGTTGGCAAAAGGCACTTATCCCTCCCAGCATAAAGCACACACATAAACCCCACTCATACTAACACACATACATTCCTTTTGCAGGATTCAAACCCCTACCTAACTATGTTATGACACTGGAGAAAGACACATTAGCAGAACGCGCTATACGAATTACTGGAGGACTTGAATTCAGGTAATATAGTTGTAGAGTCCTGACATCATCAGTGTTTCAAAAGGGGGATCTGCATCCTGTACTGTACTGTCACAGTTGCTAATAGGGGCATTTCCCACACACACATCAATGTGTTCGAGGTTTGCATATGTGGGGAATCCAGTATTCCAGTGTGATTAGTATATGGTTCGATTGCAACAATGAGGGATATACTTCCAGTGGTGAGCAGTTTGTACTCATGTTTGTGATGATCAGGTCTAGTATATCCGCCCCTCTTGTGGGAAGGTTGATTACCTGTTCCATAGCTAAAGAATGTCTGATCTATGGGAACCCTAGAGCTTGGGTATTGTGGCTTGTGTAATGTTCACAGTCTATGTTTGGGTAGCTGACGTCACCCAGTATGATGGTGTTTGCAGAGAAATCTATACTCTCCTGTGTGAGCACGAAGGCTGTGTGGGAGTCCTGAGTTTGAGAGGGTGCTGTAAGAGCTCCTCTGTGTCTCTTTCCATGTGGTCCAGGGAGTTACATCTCAGGTTGTTTGCACCAGCATGGACAATGACTGCCTCATAGTTGTACTTGCTGTGGAGTGACCTGTGTGCCTGTGTTATGTGGCACATTCTATCACCCGACAGGTAGCTAAATGTGACCCTCACCTTGCTCAGTCTGGAGGCGGGACGTCAGTCAACAGCTCATGTCAAGCATGTTCACACCCCTCATAAATGATGTGGAAACCTTCAAAGGCCCCAGGCCTGTTGAAAATATGGACCAGACTGCAGATACCTGTATAAAGGCATTCTATGGACACATTCAGGAATGCATGGATCATGACATCACATATGAAAGCATGACCCAATCCTCCAAAGGCAGACGTCCTGTGTGCCGGACACCAGCCATAAACAAACTATACAATAGAAGGATGAAGCCACTACATGATACAACAAACTCCCAAAATGTGAAGGCATCACTGATGAGTATTGGAAGACAACTACAGGCACCCATACGATTGTCTAAGGCCATCTTTGAGAGAAGATTCCACAAGCCACTGAGGATAATCACAAGGCTTTCTGTAGTTATGTTAGGAACCTGGGTGGTACTACCCAGATATGCTCAGAGGTAATCCAAGATGTCACACGAAATACAAAACACACAGACATTGCCATCATCCTAGTGGACAGGTTCACTGCTGCCTTCTCCCCCCCCACCAAAAGGGCAAATATGTCTCGCAGCAGAGTGCTGCCCCCCCTGACATCACAGATGCTCAGGTAAGAGATGCCCTTCCCAAAGCAATAAACACTGCATCAATGGGACCAGACAGTGTCCCAGGCTGTGTCCTACATGAACCACAAGAAGAGCTACACCCAGACATAACACTACTGTTCAATCCCAGCCTTACTACATGATATGTGGCCAAAGAGTGGCATACAGCAACAGTGGTCCCTCTACATTCAGATGGTGCCTTAACGGATCCTGGACACTATTTGCCCCATATGTCTGACTAGCTTGGTCTGCAAAGCTATGGCAAGGATCATCATAAACCTCACATATATAGATATTGGGGACCTACAGACATGTCACCATACACAGTTTTGCTTTGTTAATGGCAGATCCTGCCTCTCAAACCTGCTTGATTTCTTTGAAACATTCACCAAGACCACTGTCAAGGGGAAGGAGGTCTACACAGCCTACCTGGACCTTGCATAAGCCTTTGATACAATACCCCACTTGTGCATTCTAGGGAAGCTCACCAGTGTACATATTAACCCCTATGTCACTATGGATATTGCACAGTGGCTCAAGGGCAGAACACACATGGTTAGAATTGCTGGAGTCATGTCAGCCTCCAACCAGGTACAAGTGGTGTCCCACAAGGCTCAGCCCTGGGAGCTGTCATGTTCATTATATATTTATCATAGGTACAGGCCAACATGGAAGTACTGTGGCTGAGCAAGTCACAGATGACTGCAAACCAGACGCCATAATCAACTCTCCAGCTAACACACGCATCCTCCAAAAGGGCCTCTTGCAAACACGACTTGTGCCACAGCCATGGCCTCAAGGTGAATGACAAAAAGCGTATAGTCATCCCCTTTGTCAAACACAAAGTGACCACAAAGTACCACATATGTGTTAATCCATTAAGTGCAGACGAAGGAATTATGGACCTTGGGGTACACAGGTTGATAGCATTCTATCATTTGACAACAACATGGACAAAGTGGTTAGGAAAACATTTTATATGGGCCACATCATCATGATGGGATCCACATGTAGATCAGGGGAGGACATTGTGCCTTTTTACTCATCCCTCATCATGCCCATAATTGACTATGATGAACCTGTCAGCATGCACCTTACCAGACACCTGCCGCAACTGGAAAGACCACATACGTACCTCGACAAGAGGATCAAAGGGCTCAAACAGATGCCACATACTGACTGGTTAAAGAAACAGCAGCTCTACTCAGTGGCATACTGCCTCTTCATAGGCAATCTGTGCCTGACATATAAAACCATGTCAAACCCTCACTTAATGGCCATGCTGCACCTCAGAATATCCAGATCCCATCAGGATACACGCTGGAAAGACTTGAACCTCAGGAGTGATATACATAGGACATGCTGGAGGGCACATTCATAACTCAGAGGCTCCCTTCATTCTGGAA
The DNA here is from genome assembly GCF_019279795.1 of Protopterus annectens. NCBI lineage: Eukaryota > Metazoa > Chordata > Ceratodontiformes > Protopteridae > Protopterus > Protopterus annectens. The sequence goes on from NC_056725.1 coordinate 1,887,482,588, forward strand.
TATTATCCCAATAGAGGTTAGGCAGAGTGACTCAGTGACTATCTTCAAGAGTGATATTAATGACTGGATGTGACATTGTAGGGTTACCCTGGGTATCACTTATGTGTCACTGTGAGACAGAGGCACAGTATACTAACCTTGGAAAAGGGCATAGCAAGACAGATTTACAATGCATGTTGAAAGCCACACACATTCTGCCTAGGTGGATACATGCCCTGGGCAAACACCCCTGTATGAACCTATGGACCTATGTATCTTGTTCACCATTGGCCCTATGTGCTGTTAATCACCAATGCAATCTCAATACTATGGTAGCATGTGCAAAGGTCAGTTGTCAGTCACCTCTATGGTACAGTTGTGGAATATGTGTGTCATGTAGTAATGTCACAGCTGCCACGTGTACACAGTCAACCCTATCCCCTACCCATGGATGTACAACACATGTATGAGATGGAAACACATGGCCAAACTGTGGACTAAGCACTCTGAACCCAGTACTGGCATAACCTGTCGGGTGGCACGAAATACTACAGTGACAGCAATACCGATCTGATGTGGACCTACACTGACAGCAATACAAGCATGGAAACACACTGGGCCATTTGTGGAGCCTAAGGATAGCATCCTGCATGACTGGCAGACATCTCTGCAGCTGGCACACAGGCATACGTTAGGCCTGCACACAGCACGCATAACACATAGCACACAAATCCTGTGTGCCAAACAAGCACAGTCTGTACAGCTATACAATACTACTGCTGCAGTTGTGTTAGGTACTTTAATTGTCCAGTACAGTGAAGACATGCTCACCAGGCTGGACAAGGAGTAGGTCACAGTGATATGCTCATGGGGCACTGTGGTCCACCACATAACACAAGCATACAGGTCAGTCAGATGCATGGACACATATGACTCAGTCATTGTCCATGCCACCACAGCTGATGTGGGATGTCCCGCACTGGGATACATGATAGGGAACATGGAAGGGATCACTGAGCAAGTGACACAGGCTGGTAGAACCCTGACCTTGGTTGGCATCAGACCCTCACCAGGATTTCTGACATATTACTGAATGCTAATGAATTACTGTAGCTACAACACCCTAGCTGAACGGTTCTTAGCATGTGGTCACTGCATTGCTATGGAATAACGTCTTACCACTCCCACAACAGGTGAAAACATGCAGCACCTGTTCAACAACAGGTAGACCATATGCCCCAGACCAGGTGTGTATCCCTCACTACTAGGCTGATAGCATCTACATCTCACACTGTATATACACATCCCACATGCAGCACCTGCACAGAAGACCACAGTCATAATGTTACCCTGTGCAAATACCATGTATTCACATGTGGCAGGCATCACACATGGTAACTATTGAAGGTCACAGGTACATATGCGTATTTGGCACACACATACATCATGTGTGCATTGCCATAACTGGTTTAATCAATGTCATGCATTATTGTGAGGGACAACCCGCACACATGGGCATTCTGTGTGGGCAAAACACACGTGGCATGTCTGTAATCAAAAGCCATAAATAATTGTGATATCGTTTAGAAAGGGGTATGTGCATCCTGTAGTGTGTTTTCCCAGTTGCCAAAAGGGATATTTCAGTCATACACACTTACCCCCCCCTTCACACACACTTGCCACTTGCTGGATTCAAACCCCTACCTAACTATGTTATGACACTAGAGACGGACACATGAGTAGAGCGCGCTATTCGCATTACTGGGAGATTTCCTTTCCCCTGATATACTTATAGGGTGCTGACATCATCAGAGTTTAGAAAGTGGAATGAGCATCCTGTGGTGTGTTTTCCCAGTTGCCAAAAGTGATGTTCCTTTCATACACATGTACACACACACTTACCCCCCTTCACACACACTTGCTGGATTTAAACCCCTACCTAACTATGTTATGACACTAGAGATGGATGCATTAGCAGAGCGTGACTATTCACATTACTGGGAGATTTCTTTTCCCCTGATATACTTATAGGGTGCTGACATCATCAGAGTTTAGAAAGTGAAATGAGCATCCTGTGGGGTGTTTTCCCAGTTGCCACGTACACACACACTTACCCCCATTCACACACACTTGCCACTTGCTGGATTCAAACCCCTACCTAACTATGTTATGATGCTAGAGACGGACGCATTAGCAGAGCACGCTATTCGCATTACTGGGAGATTTCCTTTCCCATGATATACTTATAGGGTGCTGACATCATCAGAGTTTAGAAAGTGGAATGAGCATCCTGTGGTGTGTTTACACAGTTGCCAAAAGGGATGTTCCTTTCATACACACTTACACTTACCCCCCTCCACACACACTTGCTGGATTCAAACCCCTACCTAACTATGTTATGACACTAGAGACGGACGCATTTAGCGGAGCGCGCTATTCGCATTACTGGGAGATTATCTTTCCCATGATATACTTATAGGGTGCTGACATCATCAGAGTTTAGAAAGTGGAATGAGCATCCTGTGGTGTGTTTACACAGTTGCCAAAAGGGATGTTCCTTTCATGCACACACACTTACCCCCCTCCACACACACTTGCTGGATTCAAACCCCTACCTAACTATGTTATGACACTAGAGATGGACACATTAGCAGAGCGCGCTATTCGGATTACTGGGAGATTTCCTTTCCCCTGATATACTTATAGGGTGCTGACATGATCAGTGTCTAGAAAGGGGAATGAGCATCCTCTGGTGTGTTTTCATAGTTGCTAGGAGTAACATTTGGATTAAGTGTGTGAGCATGCCCAGTTCAGCCTTCCCATGGCATGTTGTGTGAAAGATGTCTCATTTATCTAAGTGTGTGAGCATGCCCAGTGTGAGCTTTCCATATGTTGAACTCTGCAGTCCATCACATTTGTGGATGAGTGTGACCTTCAACAAATACCTCCAGTTTATGGTTGTGTGTTCTGTGCCATGTTGTGTAGTTACTGTCCAAACGCTTTTTGTGTGAACACAACAGGGAGTATACTGTGCCTGCAGGTTTTGCATGGGATACTTTGCACACACTTGTCAACATCCGTTCATACTGACCTAACACTGTAATGCTGTATAGTGTAGTGGTTCAGTACTTTCACTGTGGTGGTCAGTATCCTGGGCTTTAGTCCTATCACTGCTTTACATTTCCATAGTGTGCACAACAGCCTGGTTAGGGTCCAGTTGTGCACATCTGCACAAAGGCGGTGCCTCTACGGACCCTGGTAATTGCTGCCCCATAAGCTTAACAAGTCGAGTCTGCAAAGCTATGGAGAGGATCATAATTGAGCTCATAAACAAAGATATAGGGAACATGCAGACATTGTACCCGTCCCAGTTTGGCTTGGTCAAGGGCAGATCATGCCTTTTGTACTTGGTTGACATCTTCAAAACAGTCACTAAGGCCATTGTTGAGGGAAAGGCAGTCTATACAGCCTACCTTGGCCTTGCAAACACTTTCAACACAATACCTCACTCAGGTATTGTAGAAAACCCTACCAACTGACATGTAAACCCATATGTCACAAGCTGGGTTGCAAACTGGCTTAAGGACGGGACCCACAGGGTTAGAGTTGCTGGCACTATGTCAGACTCCAGGACAGTCACAAGTGGTGTCACACAGGGCTCAGTCCTTGGCCCCCTATTGTTTGTCATCTACTTCTCAGAAGTACAGGCCAACATGGGAGGACTTTGGCTGACAAAGTTTGCAGATGACTGCACACTGGGCGCCATAGTGGACAGTGCATCAGACACGGATATCCTTCAGAAGGGACTCACGGAAACTGATAGCTGGTGCCAGAGCCATGGCCTGAATTCAAATTGCACAACATGTGTGGTCATACCCTTCGGGAAAAGCAAGGTAATCCCAAGCTACCATATAGGTGGCAATCCTCTAAGCACAGAGGAGATTATCATGGACCTGGGGACACAGGTTGACAGTCGCCGTTCTTCTGACACTCACATTGCTAAAGTGGCTAGAAAGACCTTCTACATTGCCCACCTGATCAGGAAGGGATTCACATCCAGATCTAGTGGGTCATTGTTCCCCTGTACTCTTCACTTATCAGACTGGTGATCGAGTACAATGCCCTATTCTGGATGTATCTCACCCGACATCTGCAGCAATTGGAGAGACCCTGAATGTCCCCCACCAAAAGGATAAAGGGACTCCAACATCTGTCATATGCTGCCAGATTGAAGACACTCCCGCCCTATTCAGTCACATACCGTCTGCTTAGAGGTGACATGTGCCTGACATGCAAGGCCATGTCCAAACAGGAATTAATGGACATGCTCCACCTCAAAATCGGCAGATCCACCTGAACCACTAGTGCAAGTGACTTGCACCTTAGCATGGATGTACGTTGGACATGTTGGAGGGATGGATTTATCACTCGGAGACTCCCTATGCTGTGGAATACAATCCCGGTCCATGTGAGGCAGAGCACCTTGCTGGCTCTGTTCAAGAGGTATCTTGACCTGTGGATGGGAGATCATAGGTTTACCCCGGGGATCATCACTGTGTCACTGCTGGAGAGAGGCACGACAAACTAATAGGCACAGTACTGTTTCCATATAAGGGGTGGTGTACGCCAACAAACTCTGGGCTAGGCTTATACCTGCCTTACGGAAGATAGCCTAGTATAAACCTATGTACCTATGAACCTATCTGACCATGTTGCATAATGTTCAGATGTGAACTACTTACAACAGCCTCATCCAACATCAGTAGTGTATTCCACAACATGGGTGTACATTGGCAAACACTACCAATGTGCCCTAGGCCATTTCTAATGCTAGTCGGAGAGTGTGTTTGTCTGTCAACACATTGTAAGTGTAGTTTGCCATGACATATGCCTTGTTTAGTATACTGTGCCTCTGTCTACCTGTGACATAACATTGATAACCAGGGTAAACCTACCATCTCCCATCCACTCATTAGGATTCCTGTTGAGGAGAATCAACGAGTGACTCTATGGATAACTTGTACTGGTAGTATATTCATGCGTGGGGGTGGCTTCTGTGTTATGGATAATGCAGTACAGCTTGTCCTATGTATGTCAGTGCTGGGGTTCAGGTCCCTTATGTGCATAGCTCCCTGCCTTTCAGATTGTACAAGGTGCAGCATGTGCATTGATTCCAGCTTGGACATGGCTTTCTACATCAGGCACAGCTTGTGTCTGGGTGGCCAGCATGGCAGTGTGTGGAGCTGCACTCTGTTTAATCAGGCGACACATTACATGTGTTCCAGCTCTTTCATACTCCTGGTGAGGTACTGTTGTGGACTTTACAGTTGCTGGATGTGTCTGCTGAGGTACACCCCACAGGGGCTGTTGTAGTCATTTCTAATGCTGATGAAAGATAACTGCAGAACCACAATGACCTCCCCTTAGCTAGATGTCAGAAAGCATGGACCATGCAATCACAAATAAGAACAAGACCCTCTCCACCAAGGGAAAGTGGCCTGTCTGGTGGACCCCAGCCATAAACAAACTGTATAACAGATGAGGGATACTAATGCAAGACAGAGCTACATCTCCAAAAGGGAAGGCAGCTGTGATCAGCACTAGTAGAAAGCTACATTCTCTCATAAAGACATCCAAGGTCAACTTGGGGACATAAATCACCAAAGACAATGTAGGTAACCACACTGCTTTCTTCAGTTATGTCAGACACCTGGGTGGGAACCCTCAGATATGCTCGGAGTTGGTACACAACAACATATATTCAAGTGACCTGACAGATATTGGCAACATTCTGGCAGACAGCTTCAGTGCAATTTACCCCCTCCCTCACCCCCGAAAGAAGATAGTTATCACAGCTGTATGTAACCTCACTGTCATCTTGGATGTCCATGTGAGAGCCGCACTCAGCAAAGACAAGTACACAGCATCAATGGGACCTGATGGTATCCCCGGTTGCATGCTATGTGAACTCCAGAAGGAGCTGGACCTGTATATACAAATGCTATTTAACCTTAGCCTTGCTACAGGATATGTACCTGAACACTGGCGTACGGCAACAGTGGTCCCACTCCACAAAGGAGATGCCTCCACAGACCATGGCAACTACCACCACACAAGCTTAACCAGCCTTGTCTGCAAAGCTATGGGAAGAGTCATTATGGAGCTCTTACACAGAGACATTGGTGACCTACAGACCCTTGATCCCACCCAGTTCAGCTTTGTACAGGGCAGATCCTGCCTTTTGCACCTAGTTGACTAGTATGAAACTGTCAGTAGGGCCATTGATGAGGGCTGCACAGTCCACACAGCCTACCTGCACTTGGCTAAGGCCTTTGACACAATACCCCACTCAGGCATCATAGACAAGCTCAACAGCTGAAATATAACACTATATGTCACAGGATAGGTTGCAAAATGGCTAAGAAACAGAACCCATAAAGTCAACATTGCAGGTGCCTTGTCAGATTCAAAGCCAGTCACAGGTGGTGTCCCACAAGGATGTGTCCTGGGACCCCTCTTATTTGGCATTTACTTTTCAGATGTGAAAGCAAACCGAGGAGGGTTGTGGCTGACAAAGTTTGCAGATGACTGCAACCTAGGCACCATAGTGAATACATCAGCTGGCACACACATCCTACAGAATGCCGTCACAAAGACAGATAGCTGGTGCCGGACTCATGGCCTAAAACTGAATGCAACTGATGTGTAGTCATCCCCTTTGGGAGGAACAAAGTACCCACAGATCAATACATAGACAGCAACCCACTGAGCACAGAAAACAAATCAGACACCTGGGGACACGTGTAGATAGTGACATCTCGTTTGACACCCATGTTGCCAAAGTGGTTAGAAAGACTTTCTATCTTGCCCACCTTATCATGGAGGGTTTTCCATCCAGATCAAAGGAGGTCATTGTACCACTATACTTCTCCCTTATCAGGCCCATGATTGAATACAAAGCCCCATTTGGTATGTACCTCACCCAGCAATTGCAACAGCTGGAGAGACCCCAAAAGTACCTTACCATGAAGTTCAGGGGTGTACAACACATGTCATATGCTTCCAGAATAAAGGAAATCCAGCTTTATTCAGTGTCATACCGCATACTTACAGGTGACCTATGCCTGACATACAAGACCATGTCCAATCAGGATTTTGTGGACATGCTCCACTGCAAGCAATCCAAATCCACCAGAACCATGAGAGCTAAAGATTTGAACCTCAGCACATACATGTATAGGACATGCTGGAGGGACAGAGTCATAACTCAGAGGCATCTCACACTCTAGCAGAGTATCCCAGTTCATGTTAGACAGAGTCCCTCACTGACTCTCTTCAAGAGACATCTGGACAACTGCATGTGAGACAGAGGCACAGACTAGACAGAGGCACAGTCACGTTATTCAATTACGTAAGGGGTCATAATGTGTCACTACTAAGTCAGAGGCACAATATTCGGAATCTATTCTGTACACTTATTACCACTATAAGGGGTGGCAATAGCCACATCACTATGGCTAGGCTTATACATGCACTAGGGCAGATAGCCTAGTAGTAAACTATGAAACTATGAAACTATGGTGTATGTGTAGGTATTGTCAGTCAAGCACTATAATGTGGTTTGGGGGGCTTGATATCTCCCTGTATTCCAACATTGTTTTGTCTATTCCTTCTAGCATGTCTAGGGATCAGTTGCTAGTGTCCTCTCCTGCTCAGCTGGTGAACCTGGGAATATTGAGGCAATGTTACAATTGCCTCATGTACACTGACAACCCTCTCCTTCTCCCATAAAACACAAATACATGCGAGAGATGCAACTATATAGCCAAAGTGGAGGCTGAGCTCTCTCAACATAGGACTAGCAAGACCAGAGAGAAGGTGAAGGTAACCACACACACCACAAACCCAGTCTCACATAGCACTATCACAACTTAAAATCATACACATAGACACACAAAGACATACTTGGAAGCTCTGATCAGAATTCTACCAAAACAGCAGAGGCCACCACAGCAGACACCCACACAACTGCCTCCACAGGGCACAGCACATGCAACACATAGACCACAGAGTCAGTGTGCCAAACAGTCACAGCCCTTAAGGCCAAACACAATGCCAGACACACTTGTCATAGGTGACTCCATAGTCAGACACACTGGCGTCCCGCTCACCAGATCGTGGCGGAGGAGGTCACAGTAAGCTGACTATCGGGCACTGGAATCCACCACATAATGCAAGCACTCAGGTCACTCAACTGCAAGTACAAGTCTGACTCAGTCATTATCCATGCTGGTGTGAACGACCTGAGATGTACCTCCCTGGACTACATGAAAAGAGACATAGAGGATCTCTCTGATTATGTAGGCCAGGCAGGTATGACCCTGACCTTGAGCAGTATCCTACCTTCACCAAGTAAGATGCCACATAAACAGAGACAAGATGATCAGCTGTAATAATTGGCTTAAACTATGGTGTCATTCAAAGGGGGTCCAATGTCTGTCTGCCTGGGATGACATGCTGGACAGGCCACGCTGATTTGCAAGGGACGGCTTGCACCTGTCACCCCTGAGCTTCCAGATTTTGGCTGAGGCTCTTGCCACCCCCATTGTGCCTTGTTTATGCAAGAATCAGATTCTACACCTACCACCCTAGAACACAGAAAAGGAAAAACACTAAGGGTAATGCTGCTCAATGCCAGAAGTCTCAACCTCAAGCTGCACACACTCAACGCCCTTCTCAGTATGGAGAACATTGATGTCTGTGCTGTGACTGAAACCTGGTTCACGGCTTCTGACAGCACCCCGGCACTATCGGGTGTTACCTCATATCATGCGTTCCGGCCCCAAAATCCGGACAACACCAAGAAAGGAGGGTGGGTGTCCATATTCATCAAGGACACCCTCACCCCAAGGTTGGTGGCAACACACGATGCATCGGAGACCATCCAGGTGCAAGTAACCATAGGCAAGACTGCTCTGCAGTTTGTAGCATGTTACATGTCACCCTCTCAAACTCAGGTACCTCACACAGCTGTCCTAACAACACTAGAGGGGATAAATGTATCTCCGAACACCATCATACTGGGTGATTCCAACTATCCAAATATAGACTGGGAACACTACTCAAGCCCCAACACTCTAACCCAAAGGTTCTTAGAGTTCATACACTCAAATGCCATGGAACAACTAGTCACCATCCCCACAAGAGGAGACAACATACTAGAACTCATCGTCACGAACATGGGGTCACAATGCTCAACACCAGAAGTATACCCATCATTGGTGAGATCAGATCATGAACTAATCTCAGTGGGAGTCCACATCCCACCCCCACCCCAGATAGGAAAGACAACAGTGAAGACCTTCTCAAAAGCCGACTTCACACTTCTAAAGACTGGTGTGGTCTCTTTCAAGGCCCCCAAGCCAGCGGGCACCATTACCCAAGCTGCTGTATCACTTACAAATGCCTTCTACCAGCACCTCCAGGACTGCATGGATCAGGCAATCCCAAACAAAACAAAGACTCTTTGTACCACTGGCAAGCATCCAGTCTGATGGACCCCAGCCATAAACAAGCTCTACAACAAAAGAAAGGAGCTACTACAAGATAGAGCGAAATCCATAGAAGGGAAGACACCCCTGCTCATTATGAGTAAAACACTGAGTTCCCCCATAAAATCATCCAAGGCAAATTTTGAGAGTAAACCCACTCAGGACTCAAGGGACAATCATGAGGCCTTTTTTACCTATGTTTGACACCTGGGAGGGAACTCCCAGATATGCTCAGAATTAGTTCGAAATTATGTAAATATCACTGAACCTACAGACATTGCCAACATACTGGCTGACAGGTTCAGTGCAGATTTCTCCCCAATTGGAGGGATATCTATACCAGAGGATTGTAGCCCCCCAAACATCTCAAATGCTGGGGTGAGAACTGCTCTATCCAAGGTAAAAAACACTTTATCCATGGGACCAGATGGTGTCCCCGGTTGTGTGCTCCATGAACTCAATGAGGAATTAAACCCGCAGTTAGGGCAGCTGTTTAATCTTAGCCTCGCCTCAGGATATGTGCCCAAGGAGTGGCATACAGCAATGGTGGACCCACTTCACAAAGGAGGTGCCTCCACCAACCCCGGAAACTACCATCCCATCAGCTTGACAAGCCTGGTCTGCTAAGCTACGGAGAGGATCATAATGGGAATCATAAATGAAGACATAGGGGACTTGCAGACATTGGATCCAACCCAGTTTGGCTTTGTCAAGGGCAGATCATGCCTTTTAAACTTGGTTGACTTTTTCAAGACAGTCACCAAGGCCATTGACGAGGGCAAGGCAGTCAACACAGCCTACCTTGACCTGGCAAAGGCTTTCGACACAATACCCCACTCAGGTATCATTGAAAACATCACCAGCTTAAATGTGAACCCATACATCACAGGATGGGTTGCAAACTGGCTAAGTGACAGAACACACAGGGTCAAAGTTGCTGATGCCATGTCACACTCCAAAACTGTCACAAGTGGTGTCCCACAGGGCTCAGTCCTGGGCCCACTTTTGTTCGGCATCTACTTTTCAGAAGTACAAGCAAACACAGGAGGATTATGGCTGACACAGTTTGAAGATGACTGCAAACTGGGAACCATAGTTGGAAACCCATCTGACACAGACATCCTTCAGAAGGGTCTCATAGACATGGATAACTGGTGCCAGAGCCATGGCCTTACGTTAAATGCTAAACAATGCATAGTCATACCCTTCGGGAACAACAGGGTTACCCCTAGTTCCCATCTAGGTGGCAATCCTCTAAGGACAGAAGAGGTTATCAGGGACCTGGGCACCGGGTTGACAGTAATATTTCGTTTGACACTCACGTTGCCAGAGTAGGCCTGGGGCAGTTCCTGCTATTAGGACAGTGGTCTGCAGCAAGCTATATAGTAGTAGTCAGTTTTAGCCATTGGTATTTGACCATGGCTAATCCATGTTGCTTCTTGTTGTGGTACCAACATGGGTGTGTGGTTAGCCATGCCATTTATTGCTAGTCACCCTCATTTTGTAGCTTGTTCCATGTTTTTGCACATGTACATCACTGTATGAGGTGTGACCTGGTAGTGTCAGGGTGCTGATGTGGGCTTTGACCCTGTTTTCTATTACAGCACTGATATCTACATTCTCTATACTGTGTGTGTTTACACTGCATGCATTTATACTTCTGGCATTGGGTAGCATTACATCTAGGTTCCTATCCCTTGTGGTACCTATGAGGTAGGTTTGTGTTTTTTGTTGTTTATGATTGGTGAGGGTGGATGTTAGTCGGGTCATCAGGTGTGCATATGGTACATGGTATTACATTACTTAACACATGGCATTCATGCCTCAGGTGGTGTTGCAGGGCTGCCTCTGTCAGATGCACATACTACACTCCCTGTGCATGTTTGGAAGCAGGTTGTGTCATGTTAGGCATCCCTGTTACTATATGAGTGAGTCAGAGTGGGTATCAGTCCCAGTGTTCCTACTGACCAAGTGTATGTGCTATGCGTTGCCTCTTTGCCAAGGCCAGGGCATACTGGGCACGCCTCCTTCTGCCTACTGGGACAAGGTCAGGTTGTTCCTCCTTCGAGTCACCCTCTTCCTGTGGTGGCCTTGGCATTGGTGGGGGTATGTTAGGCCCAGCCCTGTGCTGGTCCTGCTGCAGCTGTTTCCGCAGGATCATATTATGTAGCATAGCACATATCATAACCATTTGGGTACATGTAGTTGGTGTGTACTGCAAGGCTCCACCAGATGTGTCCAGACACCGGAACCGTGACTTGAGCAGCCCAAACACACGCTCTATGACATTACGTGTTTGTGCGTGTGCCTCATTATGGCGTTCCTGTTCAGGTGTGTGTGCATTTCTGATGGGTGTCATCAGCCACGGTTCAAGTGCATAACCTGCATCCCCCACTAGGTGTCCGTGTGGGAAGTCCCCACTGGCAAATGATTGGTACAGCTGCGTCAGATGCCAGATGTGGGAATCGTGGTAGCTCCCAGGGCAGCCAGCACACACATTCATTATTATGCCCTGGGCATCACACACGACCTGGCAGTTGATGGAGGGGTATCCCTTGCGGTTAATGTAGGCTCTACCCCGCTCACCAGCTGGTGCTTTGATGTGTACGTGCATGCAGTCTATTGCACCCAGCACCTCAGGGTATCCCGCTATTTGCTGGAAGAGACGCATATTGCTGGCCACAACCTCACAGGCATTAGGGACATATATATGATCACTGACATGTACTGACATGGCATCCAGGAACTGGTGCAGTACTCTGGAGGCTGATGCCTGTGATATCCCCATCATATCACCAGTTGGTCTCTGGAAGGTACCTGTTGCTAGTATTCTTAGGCCAACACATACCTTGGTTTCCACTGGGATGGGTTCCCCTCTGTTGGTTCTGTGTGTGAGATGTGGCCTGCACAGCTCAACAATCTGCTGCAGAAGGTCTCTGTCCACTCTGTAGCGCTCTACTATCTCCAGCTCATGTAACCCATGGTAGGTGACCCTGGGCCTGTATACTCTTCTCCTTCTCCTCACTCTGGGTTGTCTGTCAGCATCTGCATTGTCACCACCCTCAGCAATTCACCTATGCCTGATTATAACAGCTATGGCAGCCCCTAGCATTTCTGCTCTGAGTTCAGCTTTTTTCAGTTTTCAATTCTGATAGCTTACTTTCTTGCAGTATCTCTTGTGAGAAGCACCCTGCACTACTCTTTGCAGTGTTTTAAGTGCTGGGTTGGGCTTCGAGTCTGCCTGTGTAATTGCCTGCTTCCAATTGTTTCCACCAATTAACTCCAGCAGTATCCTCTGGCAGTTTCCCTGTATTTTGGTTATTTCCTGTTTCCTCTCTGTTTCCTCAAGGGGAGCAATGTGCACACCAGCTTAAGCACGCTCACAGTCACTTAAACGCGCGCACACATCCTTACACGGTGTTACACACGCCAAGACACATCCTTACACGGTGTGAACTTGGCTGATTCATGTTAAAACGCACGCACACTGCCTTCCACACATGCGCCACAAGCAAACCATTGTAAACGGTTTGCAACACGCTCCACATGTTGAACCTGCCTTACATCGGCGCTGCAAGTGCGTAACGTATATCAAGAAACTTTGAGTGTAGGGATAGCGTATACCCTCAATTTCTTGACTTTCCTAGTGTTCTGTTGGGACACACCTCCCTCCCTGATGTCTGTCTGTCATCTGTCACCTTACATTGCCCTCCAATCTGGTACATTTGTTTCTATCCTTCCCCTCCATGATGTCACCTACCTCTTACTCTGTTCCTCCCCCTTCTCTAACTCTTACACTACTCAGAAAGTGCTCATTACCTATGTGGCAGTGTGATACAGTATTGTAACCCTCATTTACATAGGATTGCCTAGTAATGCTTAGTTACATGTCTTACACGGAGCTTCCCCCCTTGACAACCACTAAACGGGGGCCATATTGTTTTTGGTCTGCAAGTCCCTCCACTGACATTCCATGTGATACATAAATCCCACAATTGTGGGCTTATAAGCTTCGGTTTTCAGTTTTAGGTAGCGCATCCCGCTTATGCTGTGCGCTGCAGTTACACATCATAATCCCACGAAAAAAAGTTATATAACATATTTTTGCAACACTTTTCATGCCAATGGCCACATATTTGGCCATTGGCATGCTTAATGAAACATATGCACCCTTTATTTGGAGCTGACATAGCTCCGTTTTTGATTTTGCAGAAATGTACTCAGTTGTCAGCTGAGTACATTTCTGCAGCTAACACGTCCATTACACGGACTGGTTTCAGTTGGATTGCTCAAATACCTCATTTGCATATCTTTGAGCTGCAAATGAGGTATTGAGCATTTCCACGCCCAGTCCGTGTAAGAGACGTGTTAGATGTCTCTTACACGGAGGTTTGGGCTGTACCTGAATCGGGAGGCTTACACGGAGGCTTACACTACTCTTGACCTCCGTGTAAGCCTTCCTGAATCTGGCCCTATATCTCAGTGAGGAAAGCAATGCCAAGGGAGTGTTTTTTTTTCTCTTGCTGAATATTCTTATTCAAAAGAAAGTGTTTCATCTGATTTCCCTCCAGAAATATTATCTTTTTCTAAAACTATAACTCTAGAATGAGTTGTTCCACTGTAAACAAAATGAAATTCATATATCCCTGCAAAACATATTATGATGGGTTATACTCTACATTTTCATTGCCTTCAGCTTTCCCTCTTGTTTTATAAGTGTTAGAGGATGTTTTCTTAACACCTGGTAGTTTGCCAGTTAACTTCCTTTCTCTCCTTAGAAGTCTGATAACTTAAACTAGTCCATTAGACATTTAAATACAATTCCTCTATTTTTCTATTACCAAATCAAACCTTGTAGTGTTTTTTCATCACTAACATTTTCTACTGCAAAAAAGAAAAAAAAACATATTTTAAATTGCTATCCCTGTTCCATATTTCAGTGCTGGAAAAGCTTTTGACTTAAGTGGAAAGAATGTTTAATTATGTGTAACTTTGTCAGAATTCTGATTTGCTCAGATCACATGCTAACAGGTTTTCTGGTTTCAGCTGAGAACATGGGAAAGCTAACTGTTAAACCTTTATTCAAATGTTAAATATTTCTTAATTATTTGAGTCTGCTTCTATGAACTGCAGTGGTGGTGCTGCGGTAGCATTGTCGTCTCATAGTAAGATGTTATCCTGTTCAATTCTCAGCTAGAGCATCTGCTGTGTGGAGACATACGTGAATGGGCGCACCATCGTTTAAGATTGTGTGTCAGGGCTGGAAACTCGGTACATAAAAATCTACTGCCAATCATTAGCGGACTGGAGTTCCTCTGTGGCAACCCCTAACTGGGAAAAGTCGAAAGACACAACAACATTTGAGTCTGCTTCTCTAGTAACCAAACACTTTTATAAGCACTTTTGATTTTGTTAGGACTCCTGTTCAACCCAGGCAACTGTGGTTCTCCCTTGTATTTAAACTGGCCAAGGACAATTACTACAACTTCCCCACAGAATGGACTTACTCACAAAGATGTGCTATTTGTTACACTCCAACCTAAAAATCCCTTCAATCAACTGCCTGGAGTATTACATTTTCATTCTTTCTAGGCACAGCTTTTCTGTGGATGTGCAACAGGTGCTGTATGAGGTCAAACTACTTGCTACTAGAAAATCATATATTTGTAAGTAAAAAAAAAAATCTAATTAGTCATATACTTAAAACCGGCAAACTTTTAAGGCCTGTCTGCCTCTAGGGTAGATTTTTGTGTGAGTTATTACTCTTTAGCCTTTCTTACTCCTATGTCTGGGTTCATCCTTAGAAGATTTCTGTTTGTCTGCCCATCAATCCCCTCCCTTCTTTTCTGTCCTGAAGCAAGCAGTGTTGTGAAAGGGTTCGAATTTTTGTCCACCTAGGGAAAAATGGATCCTACATTGGATCTTAACTTTGTGCTTTGTGAATCAACCCTGTCTCATTTTCTACTTGGACAGAAATTCTTAAAGAACAAATCAGACTTTTTAGGCTTAATGGTTTCAGAGTTTACCTTGAGTCAATATATTTTCTCCCTGTAGAAAAGCATTCACTGGAGACTTGTGCAAATCAGAGTGTATACACTAACATCAGTAAATATACAAACTCCGATAAATATGCACTCAGAACACAGGCCGGGCTAAAATCCAAATATATTTAATGTCAGATAAGCACTTTCATGATAAAATAACAAATTTGCTTCATCAGATCAAAATCTCATGAGAACAGGACAACTTAAATCAATATAAGCATCTAATCAGATTCAATATCACAGACACGCCTCCACATATTCATGAGATAGCTAAAATAATAATTAAACATAGTTTTGAACTTCTAAAAAAACATTAATACCTTTAGAAAATATATACAGCTAGAAATGCATATCCTAACATTCCCATTACAGAATAAATATATCTACTTAAGTTAAACACACAAATGCATGAATTATCTAGGCAGCCTATATGCTTTCAGGGTGGGTTTAAGGGGAACATGTTTATTTAAACCAAGCCCCTTATGTGCCTTCATTTTAATAATCCACTCTAATTAAACAGTTTCAGTTCTATTTCTTATATCCCCCATCCTTAGGGTCTCATATACCCTATCTCTCACCCGAAACTTAAACCAGTGGTTAACCCCCTTGTCCATAACATGTTTTGCTAGTGCATTCGAATTGTAATTGATACTAATCGAATAAAGGTGCTCCCTAATGCGCTCTTTTAACTTACGATTACTCTTGCCCACGTAGAACAAAGAACATTCAACACAGTGGACAAGATACACTACATCTTTGGTGTTACAATCACCATATACTTTAAAGTGAAACCTATGACCCATATCCAAATTAACAAAGCTACTCTAAATCTCTATGTACTTACAGTAGTGACAATTACCACAGGGAACACTGCCTATAGTATCATATGGTCTACTATTATTTCTAGCTCTGTCTGGGTAGCACAGCAATCTTTTAAAATTCTTCTTATTCTTGAAAGTAAAATCAGGTCTTTCCCTACTGTATTCTTAATTTTATCATCTGTCATCAAAATAAGCCAGTGTTTCCTGATCACTCTAGTAATAGCATTTATATCACTACTATAGTGTATTGGAATAGTGATACATTTCCCATGTTCATTAGGGACATTCCCATTACTCATATGTGGACTTTGTGAAAAGTATGGTCTAGCCCTAGTGGATCAAAGTTGATTGCTTAGGCATAGGTCAGAATCAACTTCTTAAGGGCCAGGATATGTGAGCATCACTGCTTAATCTCAAGGATGAGGGCTACAGTAAGGAGATGGTCGTACTAAGACATAATTTTAGGTCAAGGGGATATAAGAAAGAAGAAGCTGATGGGTTAGGCTATTGCAACAGTGATCTATTAGAACATTGACTTTTATGATAAGTTCACCTAAGTTACACAACTCTACTTTTTAGGCTATGCAGAGCTAATTAAAAAGAGATATCTCATCCGCTTTAATAGCTGTGGATCAGTATACATATAGCTGGGGTCTACTCCAAGTGTTCTAGTGTTCACAGCTACTCACTCCCAATAGAAAATTCCTGCCCCACACCACCCACCCAACCTTGTTAAAATATATAACCCTAGCAAAGCCCTAACTCTAACCATAAAACCCTCATCTGGTTCATAACCTTAACCTGATTCCTCACTCCCTAACCCTAACATAAAACTTCACTCCCAAAACCTGAAGTCCCCAGTTACTGTCTAACCCTAGAGATCTAATCCTCCTTTTTAAATCTAAGATTTCAAATCACTTCCTAAACCTAGCCTCCTTTCTCTTTCCCTAACCCTAAAGTTCCTAGTCACTCCCTTCACCAAAAAACTCTACTTCCCCTGTTAAACTCCTTAATCATTCCCTAAGATTAAAAATTCCCTGCTACTCCCTAGCCCTAGACTCCCCTCACACTCCGTAAATCTAAATTCCCCTCCTGATTACTACCTGAGACCCTAAGCTAGATCCCCACCTCTTCCAACTCCATTTCAGTAGTTGCTGCACTTACCTTGTCTGAACTAAAATAATGTGTTTGAGCAAGGTGTGGCAGCTCTACTATCTCCACATGGCTGCCACTTTTTTGTGAACTCATATTGCATATTAAAGTGTGAAAGCTACAAGATGCTTGAGTCACTGCCTTTGAGACAGTGGTCATCAAGCACCTGTGACACTGGCACTTTTATAACACTCATATTGACCATTAGTAAATATCTAAGGGATTTTAAAAGGACACAGAGCCTAGCCAGCCATAGTCCCCAGCAATGAGGGTTACTAGTAAAGCTACAGTGTGAGTATGATGCTGCCGATAATGCTGATAGAAGGCAACTTTATCAGTAAAAAAAGGTAAAACTCTCTTTATGTTTTGCTGCCATCTCCATTAAATGTACTTGAGAACTAACTGGCAGTTTAATGTTGCTGCATTTTTCCTCCATGACTAACCTACTGAGAATGGAAATATTCAGTTATTGTTAGGAAATTGTCTTGGTTGCTGTTTGAGCTTGAGACATGATAGGTTGAGCAAGATCATGGTCAAATGGGGCTCTCAGCAGGGTAATGGATCACCCCCCCCCACAGCCAGCCCCCCCTAGCCAATTTAGTACCCTATTACTAGGATATTTCTCCCCTTTTGCCATAAACACTGTTCACACCTCTCATTGTGCATATTATTTTCTTCTTTACTATTACAACAATTACAGATATTTGGATTTAATTTAAAACTCTTATTTCAAAATTTGTAGCACAAGCAATAATAGCCATTTGCTAAACAAAACAATATAGTCTCACAATGAAAACAGGCTTTAGCATGAGCAACAGGAAACATCTCTGCCCTTGAAACTCATATTCAACGAAACTGCATTGAAACCCAACATTCATATAAAAGGCATTTGGTCAAGGGTGGTTTACATGTACTTTTGGGCTGTTTTCTAACCACGGGAACCCCGCTCACATTTTTTTACGACCATGCATAAATGCAAGTCTTCTGTACTCTATCTTCCTGAGTGCATTAAATTACATTCTGTGGTTAATACAGCACCACTTATTAGATTTGTAGTTTTTAACATTTTTTCAGTAAGCAGTGAAAAAAAGGAATGAACCATTAATGACAAAACTGCCCATTTCAGAACATTTCAACCCTAAAAGATCACTCAAACTACTGTCATTATAAATAGCCAATATCAGTCAATATGCACAGTCTTTGCAAAAGTAAAAGCCATCTGAACAATTCCACATTAAATACAACTGTAACTAATGAAATGGTTGCTGTTAGCAAACAGCATTTCAGTGCTTCATCTACAAATGTAGTGTCTGCTGCCCCTGAAGAATACATGTTACATTAAAAATGTTGTATATCAATCAATCTATCTGGTGTGGGAAGAAAACCCACAGCTATCTGCGCCAGAAGCAAACTTGCTACTTGTTGCACCACTGACATCAAGAAGAACAGCTATGCTATTCTATGCCTGACATTGACAGATAGCAATCCTTAGTAATTTTACAAAAGCAACAATAACTGAATAAATAAATAAATTCCATTAAAGGCAACCAGGCAGATGATGTGTAGATTTAAGGTACTTGCTTGTTAATAATTAAGATCAGGGTTTGACTCTGAACAAAGTCATTAACTAGCCATATCCCTAACTGGGACATTGTTTCCTAATCCCTAACTGGGATATGGTTTCCTAATAGGGCAGATTTCTGGAGCTTGCTGTTCTGTGTAGTGATAAATATTGCACCCCACTTGCTCCAAATCTGTTACCACACAAATGTTTTAAATCTCCTGTGGTTTTCTAATGGGTTGGGTTTCTAGGGTTTCCTGTGCTGTGCAGCAGCAGAAGTTGGCATGCTGTGTCTCTCACATGATCTTAATGCTGGTGCTGTATAGTGATGGAAGTCAGCATGCTGTGACTCCTGCAAGGTCCTAATGCTGGTGCTTTGTGGTGTTGGAAGTCAGCATGCTCTGTGTCCTGCAAGGTCCTAATGATGGCAATACATTAGGTTTTACTTTTTTATGTACAGGAGGTTTCAGGCCCCCCCCAGCCAACACTGGCCCTAGGCAACAGCCGATGTTGCCTAGTGCTGGATCCAGCTCTGATGATAGGAATTCACAGGTCTAACAGTCCACATAAAGGAGGAAACCTAATACCAATAGAGTCGACACTACCTCCAAAGCCAGTCTACTAAGCAGATGTTTTAAAGGTGTTGCAGACCACTAATAACACCACTGACTTTATTTAAATCAGTCTTTAATAAACTAAAATAGTCACAAAAATTAAACAAGAAAATATGCCACAAAAGTACCATAAATGCTTAACATTATCACTGTGTTTTCATCCTGAACATTCAGACTTCCTCAGACAAATGTACATTAACACTGATCATTTATATATCTATTCTATAAACCTGTAATATCCTCAAGTACTAAAATTAATTAGAAATGTTCAAAAATCACTTAATGTCTAATCAGAGTGCTCTTTACTATTTACCTCTACATAAAAATGGTTCCATCTTTTATATTGATTAGTGTTGTTGCAAATAGACATATTCAAAGTATGTTGCAAATAATTAAAATAATTTATTTTCACAAAACTTTTAAGTTACACAAAATTATTAACTATATAAATATTTCTATTGCTGCTGAATAATTTTCTTATGCTACCCTCTAGTGGCTAATGTTCAGTAATCACTTAAAAAATAATGTTTTATGATTAAAATATCATTCATTAAAAATCTCTTGTTTTCTTATAAAATAACCAATAAATAAAATGTAATGTTTAATGGTTGTTAAAATGTGTGATGTGAAGAAACTTTTTGAAGCTCATAAAGCTTTTCTTTAAACTAAAACACTTGACTAATCCTTATGTATATAAAATTCAATACGTAAATTTTCGTTTGGAAAATGAGCTATAGCCTTGCTGCTCTCAGCTTTAACACTGGGGCTAGGGAAATATTCTCATTTAAACCAGAGGTCTCATTGGCTTGCAGTACTAATTGCCAATATATTTACTCTTATCTTTTCTTCCTAAAGCCCTCATCTAATGTCCTGAGCCACCATTTCTAACACAAAAAATTGAAACCTAGCATTTTTGCAAGCTGTGGTATGTTTGCATAAAGCATTGTTAATGTTCTTATTCTTAATTCCATATAAATATTCATATATTCTTCACCTCAGAGCCCTTTCTGTTTCCCTTCATAAAGGCCCTGCATACCACACAGTAAGTCAGGTATATCACCCCTTTATTGTCACATTATAGTACTCCTTAGCTTGTATCTATCTCTGCTAGGAATATATATATATATATATATATATATATATATATATATATATATATATATATATATATTGTTTGTGATATATGAACCTATACTAATAAAAGTACACTGTCTACACTTGCCACACTTATAGGTACCTACTTTTCCTGTCTTATAATTTTGATCAAGTCTTATCTTATTTTCCAAAATACTTTTAATATTAGGGTCCTTCCTATAAACAAATTGAATTGGTCTATTAAATAGATTGCATTCATATAATTTTGAAACAACTCCCATTATTTATTAACAACACTTTTAATAATATTTGCATCTTTGTTGCAAATTAAACAAAATGCTCCTTTAATTCAACTCCCTTTCCTTTATTAATGTTGGTTTCTGCATTATTTGCTATCAAATTAAGTTCTAACCATTCTTTAATACTCCCTAGAATGGGACTATATGTGTCCTTTCTCTCCTCTTTCATTTCCTTAATCACTTAATTAATTAACTTTTCAGGATATTTCATATCCATAAACATATCTTTCATTTTATTGCATTCAATACAAAAATCATCTTCTTCTAATGTCATTCTAGAGGCCCTAAGGAACTGAACTTT
Organism: Protopterus annectens; assembly: GCF_019279795.1. NCBI lineage: Eukaryota > Metazoa > Chordata > Ceratodontiformes > Protopteridae > Protopterus > Protopterus annectens. Next base: position 1,887,504,005 of record NC_056725.1, read on the forward strand.
TAAAATACTTCTTGTCTGTATATATGGATGTGAACTTGTGTAATACGAATATGGATTAGAAAACGTCTCTTTTCTATGAATGGTGGATTTGTCTGAGGAAGTTCCAATGTTCAGGATGAAAACTTGGTGATAACATTGTGTGTATGGTACTTTTACAGGGGTTCCTATTATGTGATCAAAAGTATAAAACTTCGAACACCACAAGATTGAACTTGTATGTTCAAAGTTTTATAATTTAAAAAAAAAAAAAACGGACAGAAAGTAACTGTCGTAAGCATGCGGGCAAACCCCCCCCCACACCTCCCAAACCCCCCACTCTTTAAATACATCAACATTGAGGTCGCACTACAGTGCAGTAAAGGGAAATAGTTAATATTATTCTGAAACTCCCAGGAACATTCTGCAAATGTAAAAGAAAAAAAGAGTCCAAAATTAAGTGTTCTTTTTCTTCCTTTAGCATCTGAAGAAGAGTCATAGTAGAACGTTTCCACATTTTTACTGTATGTTATAACACTTTTAGTATTAAGGTACCGAGGTTTAAAGTTCACTTTGGACTTCTTTCTCTTTTCTTGTTTTGAGTTTGCTTGAGTTTCTTTGTAGCCACATTGTTCACTTGGCTTTTTGATTCATGTTCTAGAGCTGTAGTAAGGCAACTGGGTAGTATGATTTATTTCTCACTGTAGACCCTACTGAAGGCAATTACTTCTAGTCAATGTGTGTCTAAACTCCACCTAGTATGTTCCTGAGAAGTGATAGGCCAGTTGAGTGATATGCAATGTTTTATATGCAGGCCATATTATTGTAAACTGCAATAAGCAATATTTTCTTAAAATCTTTCAGGTGTGTGATAGAGAAGTGATATGGCAACTGATGTTATCACCCCTCAGAGTCTCTACTGGACGCAGTTGAATTTAGATGATGTTGTTTCTAAAATCCTTCAACTATTGGCTGTGAAATGACAGAACAACTACCTGATAGCCTGCTTTGTTCTTTGCTTGTCTTTCTTGGGCTAATTGTGTGTCTTGTTATTGTATTTTTACATCCTCCAGGCATGCTCTTCATTAAGTAACACTAACACCATTGCAAAAATATCAAAAGAAGACAAGCATATCTATCTATCTATCTATCTATCTATCTATCTATCTATCTATCTATCTATCTATGACAAACATAGCTATCTATCTATCTGGATCTACTTTAAAAATCAAACACCAGAAGACCGACATTTATTTTCTCGAGACTGAAAATACCGAAACCTGACATACTTGAACGCCAAAGTTTCTCAGGATAAGTAAACACTTGCCCAGACTTAAACTAAATACATACCAAAGTAATTAAAACCCACACAGGTAGGGGCTGTGCCCCACAACCCCATAACTATATATAACAACTCTGGGATTGCACTACAGACGAGAAAAGGGCATGTTCGGCAAGTGTTTACTTACCCTACGAAAACTTCAGAGTTTGGGTATGCTAAGCCGTGGTATTTTCAGTCTCTCAAAAATAATATATATATACTTTAAAAATACTCATATCAACCTCCTATACCTACTCACACACCCTCCATAAATCACTTCTTCTCACAACAAGAAATGCCCAAAGCCTGTGTAACAAACTACGTGCCTTCCATGCCTGGCTCTCTTATAACCTCCCTGACATAGTAGCAGTCACAGAAACTTGGCTCACACCCCATCTGAAAGACTCCGAAATCACCCCCTCAACTATAAAATCATTAGAAATGACAGACCCCACAAGAAAGGAGGTGAGGTAGCATTACTCTTTTCCTCCTCCCTAACAGTAACACCGTATACTAACCCTATACCAAAATTCAGTACAGCCAAAATGATCCTAGCCCTCCTAAAAATCATCAACCACAAAAATATAGCCATACTAACTCTATACCAAAATTCAGTACAGCCGAAGTGACCCTAGCACCCCTAAAAATCAACAACCACAAAAATATAGCCATACTAGCCCTATATCAAAATTCAGTACAGCCGAAGTGACCCTAGCCCCCCTAAATATCAACAACCACAAAAATATAGCCATACTAACCCTATACCAAAATTCAGTACAGCCAAAGTGACCCTAGCCTCCCTAAAAATCAACAAGCACAAAAATATAGCCATACTAACCCTATACCAAAATTCAGTATAGCCAAAGTGACCCTAGCTTCCCTAAAAATCAACAACCACAAAAATATAGCCGTACTAACCCTATACCAAAATTCAGTACAGCCAAAGTGACCCTAGCCCTCCTAAAAATCAACAGCCACTAAAATATAGCCATACTAACCCTATACCTAAATTTAGTACAGCCGAAGTGACCCTAACCCTCCTAAAAATCAACAACCACAAAAATATAGCCATAGCCTCCCTTTGTATCCCTCCTGGAAATAATATTCCCCCTTCTAGAAGACATGCTTTCTTGATTCTCTGCTAATATCTCTAATGAAACTATCATCCTAGGAGATGTTAACATTAACTGGTCTTCCATTCAATCAAGCACCAGCTCCCACGCCATCAACTTGTACAACTTCTCCCAGATGGTTAATACTCCTACTAGAACTAACAAAAACAACTCTTCAGGAAATATCTTAGATTGGATATTAGTTTCCCATCCAAAAATATCTCAGACACTGGCACTTGGCCTGATTCTCTCAGTGAGCACTTGCATGCCTTCATTCATCACACTCCCTCATCTGTACACTTACAACATAACTATATCTATATATTAAACTGTAATTTCAATAATTCAACACAAAATTCTTTTCAGATAACCTAAAACTAATAAAACTAATATACTGGAACTTGCTGAAAACTCTTCCTATTGATGAAGCAGTCACTCACTTTAACACTATATTTACCAACCTTCTAAACTCTCTCTCTCCACCCCTCTCTCTTCTCCTTCAAACCCATTTCACTATCTGCTATAAAAAAAACTCCTTCAAAAACTAAAACACTGTTCAAATGCCCCTGACAACCTTCCAACTAACTTCCTCAAACTAGCTGCTGATGGCATTGCACTCCCTATCTGCATATTAGTCAACCTGTCTATCCAAGAATCCTATGTACCCCTTCTCTGGAAAAAGCCTACATCATTCCCTTACATAAAGGAGGCAACAACACTGACATCTCTAACTTCTGCTTCATCACCATCCTCTCCCCAGTCTCAAAATTCCTCAAGAAATGTATTCACCTTCAACTCTTACCATACCTCCTAGACAACCACATACTTACCCCAACACAACATGAATTTAGACCTGGTCACAGTACCACCACTACCCACTTAACCTTTCTCAAAAACCTCAACCACCCCTATGATTCTGGTAATATTGTCTCTGCTCTTTTCTTAGACCTTTCTAAGGCCTTTGATACAATATCCCACACTCTTCTTCTTTCTAAGTTCACACAACTCAGTCTCCCTCCCTCCTTTCTGAATTGGTTTTCCAGCTATCTCTGTGATAGACAACAAGCCGGCAAATGCAATAATGCCATCTCACCTTACCTTAACAATCAGACTGGCATCCACCAAGGATCTGTCTTGGGCCCTCTGCTATTCAATATCTTCATAAATTACTTCTTTAAATGTATCCCATCAGCCAAACTCATCCAATATGCAGACTCCTCTACCATTATTTGCTCTGCTGTCTCCCTACCTAAACTGGCTCAATTAACACAATCGGCATTTGACAGCACAGAGACTTGGATGCAAAGTAACCACTTAGACCTTAATGCAGCCAAAACAAAAATCATTATTTTTACCCCTTCTAAAAACTCCAAAATAGACACAAACACCTTTTGCATAGTTAATCGTAATAATACCCCCATCAAAATAGTCTCCCATATTAAACTTCTTGGTGTCATTATTGATGAGCAGTTAAAATTCGACCTTCATCTCAAAGTCAACATTAAGAAAACCCATAAAAAACTAGGAATGCTCTACCAGCACAATAACTTCCTCACACCATCAACTAAGCTTACCCTGTCTACCACATACCTCCTTCCCTCCATCTTGTACGGAGCTCCTCTCCTCACCAACCTGCAAGCAACACTCAAAGGCAAACTAGCATGCTGCTACAACTAATTTGCTACTGGCTCTAAACCCTCTCACACCACTGTTATTCCCTACACTCTCTGGACTAGGTAGAACTCCCTCACTATCTATCTTACATTCAACTCTCCACTGCCCACAAACTCATTTTCAACCCTTCTGACAGCCTCACCCTCTCCTGCATTCTCACTATGCATCACCACACCCTCAGATCTAACAATCAAAACCTCCTTGCTGTACACAAACCATCACATAACCCAGGCCAACTTCTTTAATCCTTCTCCCTTGCATGCAAATGGAATTCACTCCCTCCCCTAATCTGTACTACACAAAATATTTCCTCTTTCAAGGCACAGTTGCACGCTAATATTTTCATGAGAATGCTCCTGCTCTCACTCATCCTAACCCCCCATCTTCACTCCTCCTCCTCTTCTCATACTGCCCTACCCTAGCTCCATTATGCTTTCTGTCAGCCACATATGGAGTGGGGGGACAAAGGGGGTGTATATGTACATTTCCTTTTGGATTATTCAACTGAAGTACTGTTATTGTTTGCATTACCTCCTGCCTAACCCTCAATTGTCCATATCTAAACATACTGTATTACATCCTTATTCCTGTATTTTGTGATACTTCCTGCCTGATCATCAATTGTTTGCATCTAAACATACTGTATTATACCCTTACCACTCTTGTATTATGTGTTGCTCACAAACATTTTAAACTATTACTTTACTTAATCCATGTATAACTATACTGTTATATTTTTACTTTTTGTGTAAATTTAAACATATACTGTGGAGATTTTCTCCCCGGTCCTCCATCGAAAAAGGGCTCACCTAGGCCCAATGAACTTTCCCGGTTAACAAAGTTCAAATAAATAAATAAAAAGTTATATCAAATAGCAGAAATAATCACAAAAAATAGATTCTGAAAACAGTAAAAGAAAACAGAAATCATTTTTCACAGGTTTTTACTATTTTTAAACTAGGAAAGGACTGACAAATAAGAAAAGGTCATTCAAATTAGAAATAACTGAAATAAGCATAACAAATCTTGAGGGGAACCTCACCCACACAAGGAAAGGATTGTCTGCTAAACTGATAACCCAATCAGCCACTTCAAAGAAAGTAAAATTGTGACAAAATATCTCACATTTGAATATATATGAAATAAAGTATCTATGAATCACAAAATAGTGTAACAGAGTAGGAAACATGGTTTTATATTAAGCCAGTGTTTTTGTTGATATTTATATCGCTCCCATAATATAAGTTCCCATTTACATCATCTTGGGTTAGTTTCATGTGGAGTTTTCATGTATTTATTTATGTTCTCCTAGTGTTGTGTCATGTTTCTACTACTGGAGGTAGAAAAGTAGGGAAAGTATTTTTAGTTTGCTATTATTTACACTGTGGATGCAGTTTAACCATAATCATCCCGCACACCATCTTAATTATGTGCATCAACCCTAACCCAATCACTGTCCCTAACTCCAGCTCCACACATTAGTGTACTATTGCTACTAAGCAAGATGCACAGTCAACTTCACATATACCAGTACCTTAGTATACCAACATATTTATCCCATTTCCTAACCTTATTCTAATTCTAACCAGCAATAACTCTCACTCATTGAAACATGTGCACTCACACACACACACACACACACACACACACACACACACACACACACACACACACACACACACACACACACATCCCCAATGTTGAAACTTTTATTATAATAGAAAGTTTCAGCATTACTGTCCACTCCCACTTATCTAAACATTGAAATTGCTCAGTTTGGCACTTCCTACACTCAAAAAACTCTGTCTTTGACCATTTGTGACACCACAAAATCATTAGACCAACTAAACACTTGACCAACAGTACAGAACTCAAAAAAAAAAAAAATATATATATATATATATATATATATATACGGTTCACATCTTAATTTCGAAATACCAAATCCCAAGGTTCAGAATATCGAATTCAGCACCTTGAGATCTTGGAATCTTGAAATTAAGACCCCCCCCCAAAAAAGCAGTCAACACAGCGCAAAACATGTTTTTGCAGGGGAGCAAGCCCCCCTGCACCCCACACATCTCGCTACTTAAATATACCAACTCTGAGATCACACTACAGTGAGGAAAAGTGAAATCTCCCATTCCAAGCTGTATGCAGATCTCTGTTCAGGATTTCAAAGTTTAAACACTTCGATCATATGATCTTCGGTCATATGAATTCCGAAGTATTAAGCTTTAAAATTTTGAAGGGGACCCACACACACACACACACACACACACACACACACACACACACACACACACACACACATATATATATATATGTGTGTATATATATATATATATATATATATATATATATATATATAGATAAATATATACACACACACACACACACACACACACACACACACACACACACACACACACACACACACAGAGTTGTATAAACTTGAGTAGAGTTATTTGAGAATGTGACCAAGTGGATCATGGCACTGATGAATAAAACTATAAAATTGTGAGCTAGCAGCATGTATTCCTTAAATCATTATTTAAAGACCTTCCCTGAATTTCATAAACATCACATATGCAGCCATGCAGTGACTAACTGCTGCAGCTGGAGTTTCCCAACTCAGTCCAAAGCTAATTAATAGTGAAATAGAAAGCAGTTAGCATGACAATGTACAATTAAAGAATCTACTGATGATAACTGTACAAAGAAAAACTTAAGGACAAGAGCATATTGTGACTGTTGTCAAATTACTTGAAAATCTCAGTAGTGAGCATGTAAATCAAAGGATAAAAAGGTCAAAACCAAAAAAAATGGAGACAAGTATTCACAAGTGAAACTGTCAACAAATAATAATAATAATAAAAAAAAAATAGATACGTGAGAGGTGCGCACAGTAATTCCAAGCAACCAAAGCTTTCAATATCCGCCTTTATTTATTAAGTAGATTCTCGTTAGGCCCAAGGAGAATCTACTTTATAAATAAAGACAACACGTTTTCTTAGAAAATTGTCCATTTTAGATTCAGATAAATACAAAAATTTGTCCATTACATTTTCATTCTAAACTAAGTCACAAAAATGTATTTTCCCGAATGTATCAATGATCTCATGTCTTTAGCCATAAAACCCAAAGGCAAAACAATGTTATCCTATATAAAGTCAATCATGTCCCCCTTTTACCTCAGATAATGAATAGTATACCTTTTCTTTTTTTATAACATTTATAGTAACTGCTCTTGCATCACCATCTGTTTGCACTGTATCAGCAAACAATGTATTTTCTTTAGAATTTCTGCTAACATCCATTTTCCATTGTACTTTAATTTATTAAGTTTCTCTGTCCATAATGTCCATAAAATATAAAATATTATTTTAGCAATTTTCTTCACATATTTTTGTTTTTTAATAACATAATACACATATTCAAGTATGTCTATGTTTAAGTATTCAACTTTTTCAAAACCTTTCAACATTTTGTTTTTACATATTTCTTCACATAACTTATTCATTAATTATTCATTGCTTATTGAACTTATTGTTCAGTCTATAATATTTTAAGAACACATGTTCTGTTGTTTCAAGTGCTCCACAATGAATACATATCCTTTCTTGTTTCTTTTTATAAGGCATATTAGCCTTAATAGGCAGTTTACCTAGTGATAATATCCACAGAAAATCTTCACACATTCATATATTTTTTACACCACATAAATCTCATTTTAATAGCTTTCTTTTTTCCATCTGTAAATGTTTCCAAGGAAAGCTAAAGTAATGTTCTTTTATAATATTCAAATACCATTTTTTCCTATTTGTTTCAAACATATTCAGTTTTATTTTCCATAAAAAAAATGTTTTGATATTCCTTTATATCTTCGTTCAAATAAACACCACAAAAGACATTAAGTGCCAATACGTCTGACCTCAGCTAGTCATAGTCAACCACAAAAATACAAAAAGGCACTGTAGGTGTGTACAGGATATGAATTAAAGAACAGCCCAGGAATTAAACAAATATTTTAATGAAAAGTTTCCAAATACATACACTAACCATATGATATTCATTTGTATAACCTTACAATCCGTTCCCTATCCCCATTTTTCCCAAAACACATATATGTCTCATACAAAATGCATCATATTGATTCATATTCTCTTTTTTTATAACTTACTAAGGCCTTATACAAATTCAAGGAAGCTACATGAACAACTGGGTTTATTAACCCCAATCCTCTTTTTTTCTTCCTTTACATGCAAAATTCTGTTTCTAACTGGATTTAATCTAGACCCCCATATGAATGAAAATATAATGAACATTAACTCTTTTTTGTAATTCATTGTTATCATATAAATACTTGCTGTATATGCTAACTTGCCTAATAAAATTTATCAAATGCACTTTTTTCTTGTATGACAACATAAATTACTTCGAAAATATGTATATGTCTCTTATTTCCTAAAGATTTTTCTCCCATTGTTTTTTCTTATGGTCACTTGATCCAAATACCATCCTTAATATATCTATATTCTCTATGTTAAACTGCATATCTCCTATATTCTCCATGAATCCAAAACCTTTACTTTTTCCTTATTTATACATAAGCCAGATATCTTTAAAGATTTAGTTAACTTTCTGATTGTCTCTTCCAGCCATTCTTTGTTGTTAGTGTTTAACACCATATCACCTACGTATGTATAAATTATTGGTAATTGTATTTTCTCCTTTATCTTATATCCTGCCATATTTGATATTCTATTGATTTCATTAACAAATTCATAACCAGAGAGAAAATAATGCTGCTCACTGGGCATCCTTGCCTTATTCCACACCCTATTTTAATTTCCTCAGTTAACCATCCATTTAAATTATTCTTACATTATTTCTTTCATATGTGGACTTAATTACTTTTATTATTCTATCACTTATGTTATCAGCCCTTAATATGTCCCATAAGGATTCATATTATATTTTATCAATGCCTTACTTAAAACTCATACCATAATTTTACTTTCCACCTTTTTATTTACAATATCATCTATTACTTCTTTCACTATCCTTTCCCCTTTTTATCAAAAATTGTTAGATCAAGCAACTTACCTACTTTGTTAGTCTTTTAGTTATTATCTTACAGTCTGTATTATTTAATACTATTGGTCTCTAATTTTTCATATAGCCTTTACCTCCTTTTTTCCATATAAATTTAAGCATTAATTTAATATCTCCACAAAAAGGGTATGTTGCTATTTTTCCATATCAGCATACATATGGTATTCAATATCATCCAGTCCTGTAGCTGCATCTACATTGATACCTTTTAATGTTACATTTAGTTCTTTCACATTTATATTTTTCTCCAAATTTTCATTATCTTCTTCACTTAGTATTTTAACTAGAAATTTCTGAGTCACTTTTGTTTCTCTCTTTACAAAAGATTGTCCTGTGTGTTTTTAATTACCTCAAATATTCTGTTTTGAGTGACCATTTTTTTCTCCTTTGTTTTTCTTTAAATCCCTTATTATTTTTTCTTTTTTACTAATTTTTTTCAAGTAGGGTGCTACCCCTTCTTTTCTTCCTTGTAAACAATATCTTTGTTATATAGCAATCTCCTAATCTTCTCTTTATTTATGTCATATATTTGTTTTTCTTTCTCATAGAAAACTCTCTTATTCTTTATTATTTCCTTGAATACTTCTTGACAACTGTTTATATTTTAATTTCTCTATTATTTTTTTTTCCTCTCGACACTCCAAAAATACCCACACTTTTTATATTTTTCCTTAAAATTTATCCACCGTGTCCAATTTTCATAAAATATTCTCATACCTATATGATTCTTCCATAATTTATTTATCTCATTCCTTTCATCTCTATTTAAGTTTTTTTTTCATTAAGTCTCAACACTTTTGCTTATTTTTATGTATTTTATGCATCTTTCTTTCTCATGCACCTCTATCCATATAGATACATGGTCTGAAAATCCTGTAATTTTTATTTGTTTTTGTAGAATTTTTAAAGTGTCCAGTACTAAAAAGTAGTAAATTTCGGTTTTGATTTCACTTCTGTAAGTTCAATGTTTGTTATCCCATATGTACAGCATTCCATATTTGATTATCTCATATACAATTTTAACGTCACCATTATTTTTATTTCCTGTTCTTAAATTGCACTGAAAATCCCCCACTAATATTTTATCCATATTAACACCTACATAATTTAGATTTTTTTTAAATATTATTTCTCTTTTTTCCTTTGTAACAAATATGCATATATTGCAATAATTCTGTAAACATTTGTTTTCTATCTTACATCTATTACCCTTATTCTTGCCAATTCAACTATTGCGACATCTAATATTTTAATATTTTCTTGGCATAATATACCTATTCCTGAACATGTATCTTTTCCAATATTCCAGATAATAGATCCACCACATATAATTTCTGTTTGTAATCTTTCCTCTTTTGTCAAGATTCTGGTGTCTTCTAATATAATTATATGTGAATCAATTAAAGAACACCATTCTAAAATACCTATACGTCTTTTAATATTCTTCATGCTATTAACAATTAAGGCTAAAATTTTCACCTTTAAATGAAATTAGAATTATTCTTTTCTCATTCTTTACCCTTTATATTTCCTTTCACAATTGCCCTTTTAAATTTTATTTTCCTCTCTTTCACCATTTTCCCAATAGAATTATTTTTTCCTTTCACTACTTTCCAATTTACATATTCTTCTTGACTCGTATCAAGCACCTCTTCTTCACTTTCTCTTTCCCCATCTTTTCTCTCCATTGATATATCTTTATTCCTTTCCTGTGTACTATCCTGTTTTTTCTTGTTCCTTTTCTATATTTGTATCATATGCTTTTGTGTACCTTCTTATTCTGCGACTTCTACATCTTCTTCACAATATGCCCATATATGTCCAGTTTTTCCACAGTTTTTACATTTAGTGTCACACTTTTTTGCTTCATGCCCTGTTTTACAACAAATAAAACATTTTTATTTGTCATATTCATTAATCAAGTGATCATTTTTTTTCCACAGAAAAAGCATGTTTTTGACTGTCCTCTATATTTTACAATTCCTCTATCATTCACATTATTCACACTAGGTATATACACAACATTATCTCTTCCCATTTTCAAATAACCCCACATTCCCATCCTCCAGTCCAAAAACCTCTTTTATCTTGTATTTTTGTTGTATCCATAACATCTTTGTATACAGTTTTAAATATTCTTTTTTTTTCTCTTTTCAACTTCCGTTCTAACTCTTTTTTTTGGTTTCTCTATGAAACACCTCTACTACACATTCAGTCCAAGGATTTCAGTTCTTTTTTTTTTTTTGTTCATATCATTCTAAAAAATTCTCCATATACTAACCTGTCTCAAAAGCACCCAGTA
>NC_056725.1:1887516007-1887544565 GCF_019279795.1 Protopterus annectens
ATTAACTATTAGAGTTTCCACGTTTTATTAAGAGGAAAACATTTATTGTTACTGGAGAACAGCGCCTATAACTGCATTTTTTCTGTTTGGAAGATCTTGAGGATAGACAATTTTTTGTGGTACATACAGCTAGGCTTTTAATGACCCTTGGGTCAATAGCCTAGTAACCTTCTGTTAACCTACAGAACCCTGAAAAGATCAATACTAGGAAACTAAAATTAGAAGTCCTCATCCTGCTAACAAAAACATACAAAAATAAGGGGGATGGTGGGACGAGCTACTGAAACAGTGAACATGTTAACATCTACATAGATGTACTATGGTCATCATCCTGATCACTGTTGCAGTAACCTTAGCTGTTTTTGTAGATTACCAGAACTTGTACTGACTGAGGGGTGGGGGTGATGACAGTCCAGAAGTCCCTGGAAAATAGTCCTAGCAAAGCCTGCCCTAGACATGGAAAAGAAATCTAGTTTGATGTGCTTTGGAAAAGGTATGTACAGAGGACCAAGTTGCTGCTTTTAGAATCCATCCTTTTCCGAAAAGCCACAGATGAAGCCAAGGCTCTGGTAGAATGAGCCTTGGCCCTGCCTGGAATTGCCTTGTTGCTGGGGTATAACAAAAGGTATAACAAAAACATTTGAAAATATTCTTCAATACATTGTTCCCTTTTTTCTTACCTTCACTCACCTTCTCAAGAAATGACAACTGATCAGTCTACCTAAAAGAATTAGTTCTGTCAAGATAAACCCAATCTGTCTGTGGACATCCAAGGTATAGAGTAACATTTCACCCTCATTTTAGTTTCTAGAAAGAAGACAGGGAAATGAATAGCGTGGCTCAACATAAACTTGGTTACCACTTTAAGCAAAAATGAGTGTTTAGTTCTTAAGGAAATCCAATCTTTGTGGAAAATGACAAAATTAAGATCCCAGAGAGGAGCCACCTGTTTCCTAGGAGGATTGGTATGCAACACCCTTTTCAAAAACATTTTCATTAGAGAATGCATTGAAAAAGGAAGATCCATATGTAGAGATGTTTAAACAGCTGATAAATGAACATTGGTAGAGGAATAAGAAGGGCCATAGGACAATAACTTAAACGAATATTGTAGAATCGGAGAACAACTAGCCCTGACAAGCAAGGGGAAGGTAAAAACACTAGATCTGAATGGCTCCTGGTTACTATCTTGGCACCAACAAGGAAAATCTTTCATTTATTAACATATGACTTTCTAGTATCAGGTTTTCTTGCCTCCTTTAATACCTTCAATGCATCTCCAGAAAATAGGTGCCTAGAAGGTATTAAGATTCTATCATGCAGGCAGTTAGTTGCATTTGTTTGGAGCTGGGATGTATTGAACACTCCATCTTGTGTGACTGTGAAATGTATGAGGAAGTTTGTGGTAATTGTCCTTGGCCATTTCCAAGGGAAGGGAGAAAGTGCAGTTGTGTACACTTATCATAAGTAGATATTCGAGTGTATTTACTGTTGCAGTCATCACCTGTGGGTTATCCCTGCTGTGGCAGCCATTGGCCGGCCTGAATACCAGAGTCAATGTTTTTCTGCATCGGCTGCTGTTGCTTGTTGACTGACGTCACGTCATCAGTGCTATAAAACAAGGCAGCCGACGCCATTACATCAGTTTTTCTTGCCTAACCAGTCAGGAGCCCCAGAAAATATGGTAAGGGTGACCTGGTGGCAAAAAGCCACCATAAGAAGCTTATGTCTCCCTAAGAAAAGAGGATATAAGGGGGAAGGAGGGAGGGGAACTAGGACTGTAACAGTGAATACACTTGAAGATCTACATTTATGGTATTTGTACACAACTGTACTATATTCTTCATGTTTCACTGTTGCAGTCATCATCTATGGGAGGATTCCCTTTCAACTTTCTGGCTTAAAAACGTGTGTTTGTGCATTTTTCGCATCGAGTAGCATAGTAGGTCTACGGTTAAACTATTCCAGGTGCCAGAAAGTCTGCTCTTCAAATTTTCCCTTAAAACTAGCTGGTCTCTCAGTCGTAGCACTAAAATCTGAACCCCTGTGACTAGCACTTGCTCTAGAACCTGCTGGAAAGCACTAGGAAGCCTTAAACTGATACAAGCACTCAGCTCTCCTTGATAATAAGGAAAAATTAATCGTAGGCACTAAACATCCTATAATTGCAAAGTACCTTGCAAAGGTAAGGTTAAACAACTCTTGTACTTTACAAAACCATCACCTAAACAGGCATGTCCAAGGGTCAGCTTCCGGTGATATCTCCTGTCCACCTGGTGAATATGGGCATACTGGGGCAATGCAGCAACTGCCTCATGGACACAGACAACCCTCTCCTCCTACCACCCAACACTACAACCTGTGAGAAATGCACTTACATAGCTAAACTAGAAGCAAAGCTCTCTCCAGCCAAGATTGTGCTAGACAGTCAAGAGGAGAAGGTTAACACCTGCACTACACCTCAAGCAACACATAGCCCTTCAAAACCCACACCATCAACACCCACACATAGCAACACTAAACCCACATATGCAGAGGCCCTTAGCATTAACCTGCCCAAGCAACAAGGACCTCCAAAGCTGAAACGCAAACAAAAGCCAGTCACAACCAAAGTGACACATAGCTGACAACACCAGTGTGCCACCCAACAGCAGCCCCTAAGGCAAGACAACATACCCAACACTTTAGTCATAGATGACTCTATAGTCAGGCAAAATGATGTCCCACTCACCAGGCTGAGCAAGGAGAAAATTACAGTCAGCCGTCCTCTGCAAATAAAAACGTAACTGGCTGTGAACATCCAGCAAATGAAGTTTGAATTCCCCTTTGTTCTGAAAATTAGGGAAAAAGACAGGCAAATTAATAGACTGATTGTTTGTCTCAGAAGCAACTTTAGGGAGAAAAGATGGATTAGCCCTGAGAGACACCCTGTCCTTATGAAACACAAGATATGGGGGTTTCATACAAAGAGCTTGAAACTCCGACACTCTACTGGCTGAAGTTATAGCTACCAGAAAAGCAGTCTTCCATGACAATAATTTTAAGTCAACTAATGCCGAGGGCTCGAAAGGAGATGCAACTAAGGCCTGAAGAACAGCAGTCAGATCCCAAGGCGGGGACGGATTCTTAATAGGAGGTCTCAGAAGAAAAGTGCCTTTCAAAAAGGTCTTACAAATTCTGGCAGCAGCGAGAGAGCCTGAATTGTCCCCTACATGGAAATGAGAAACAGCCGCCAGCTGGACCTTCACTGTGGAAGAGCTGGCTCCATGCTGGAAGATATGAGACAAAAAGTCTAATACAGCTGGTATCTGAGCGATAAAAGGATCTAGATTTCTCTGTGAAGCCCAAATGGAGAAGCGTCTCCATTTGCTACAGTAAATTTTCCTGGTAGAGGATTTATGTGCCGCAACCGAGATAGATTTTACAGGAGAAGAGATACCGGGAGTCCTAGCAACTAGTGGAACTGAAGCAGCCAAGCTGTGAGCTTCAGGCTGCCCAGATTCGGAGGAATCATTCCCGAGGGATAACGAATCAGATTCGGAATGGGATCCAAGATCCAAGGTGGAGCTATGAGATGAGACCGTAGGCAGGGGAACCAGACTTGACGATGAGAATGGGACTATGAGGATCAATCTGCTCCCCAACCGGCAAGCTTTTTTTTAAGAACTTTATCATGAGCAGGAGCAGGGGATATGCATAAAGAAGACCGGGTGGCCAAGCATGAACAAGAGCGTCTCTGGGGGCTTCCCCCGTCGGGGGGATTAGAGCAAAAAACTCACTGCACTTGGCATTGGAAGGCAATGCGAAGAGATTGCAGCAAGGCTGACCCCACTTGAGGAAGATCTGTTCTGCTACACAAGGGTTCAGAGCCCACTCGTAGGGAGAAAGGATAGATCTGCTCAATTTGCCTGCCAAGATGTTGGATTGACCCGGAATGTGCATTGCTATCAGAAAGCGATTGGTGGAGATCGCCCATTCCCAGACTCTCATGGCTTCTCAACAAAGGGGATAAGACTTGGTTCCCCCCTGTTTGTTGATATACCAGACCACTGACATATTGTCTGACTGGATCGCAATAGTTCCCAGAGGGAGATAAGCATGAAGGGCCTGCAACGCTAAAAGGACCACTCTCATCTCTAGAACATTTATATGTAGAATGGTCTCATTTTGAGTCCACGTGCCTTGAACAGTCCTGCCCGAACAATGACCCCCCCCCCATCCTAGGTGGGAGGCGCCCATGGCTTGGGGTTGGGGCACAATAAAGGGACGTCCCTCCTGCAAATTCTGAGACTGGAGCCACCAAGTGAGAGAATTTCTGCACACTCTGCTCAGAGGGATCAGAAAATCTAGAGGTCGATGAAAAATTGACCACTGAACTTGCAACGTCCACTGTAGAAACTGTGAGCTTTGGCCAGCTAAGACCTGCATGCAATCAACTGAACGCATAAGTGAAGTTAAGTAAATTTTTATCTGCACTTTTTTCAAATAATACACAATTTAAATTAATTTGTTTGTGTTGCATTGAGCAATATCTAGCTGGAAGTTGTGACTCTGTTTTTTCAGTAGGTCTCCACCCACCCTCCCTGTTTTTGATTTGGTGTTAATCTTGGTGGCTTTGAAACTGCCCGCCCCTCTTGTAAATTTGCACTTGGATACTCCTCCTAGGCCCATCTCATTTGTTCACAAAAAAAAAAAAAAAAATTCTACCTGCTTTTACTGCATTTGTGTTTCTTCCTACTTTATTTTGCTTTTGCGTCATCTTAAAAGTACTCAGTTGTATTTATTACTGCTTGGTGTAACTCATTCTAAGCCTTTTAGTTTAAGCACTTGGGCTTCAGACCAGTTGTTTTACATTAAGAAGGTTTGTGGTCTGCACTGTAGTGGCAGAACAGGTAGCTTACATCCTTCTAAGTTGGGAACTGCTGATTGAGGGCTCAGTGTCTGTTATTCTAAAAGTGTATTAATTCTGGTTTAAGCACTTGGGCTTCAGGCCAATTATTTTACATTAAGAGGGTTCGTGGTCTGCACTCTTGTGGGAGGAGAGGCTGGACTCTGCCCTTCTGAGCTGGGAATTTCTGGTTAAAGGCTTAAAGTGCCTGCATATGTGAACTGCTTCTTACTGAAATTGGTGCACCTTGTTTGCTTGTAGCATAGACTAGATCCAGGCCTGCTGAATCTAGCTTTGTTTGTATAACTTGAGCACTAATCCAGGCATTCTTTAAAGTATTCAATTGTATTTATTACTGCTTGGTAGTAACTTGATTAAAGTGTAGCTATCATTCTAAGCCTTTTGGATTAAGCACTTGGGCTTCAGACCAGTTGTTTTACATTAGGAAGGTTTGTGGCCTGCACTGTGGTGGCAGGACAGGTAGCTTACATCCTTCTAAGTTGGGAACTGCTGATTGAGGGCTCAGTGTCTGTTATTCTAAAAGTGTATTAGTTCTGGTTTAAGCACTTGGGCTTCAGGCCTGTTATTTTACATTAAGAAGGTCTGTGGTCTGCACTCTTGTGGGAGGAGAGGCTGGACTCTGCCCTTCCGAGCTGGGAATTTCTGGTTAAAGGCTTATAGTGCCTGCATATTTGAACTGTTTCTTACTGAAATTGGTACACCTTGTTTGCTGCAGCATAGACTAGATCCAGGCCTGCTGAATCTAGCTTTGTTTCTATGCTTGTTGTTTGTTTACTTGTTATTTCCCTGAAACGCTAATTCCACCTAAAACGTGACTTTTCAGATATCCGCATTGCTTACTGTACTTATTTCCTTGTTTCACTTGAAAGAAAGTTACTGTTTGTCATTTTTGCATTTAAGTTACCTGTAACACATTGCATTTAAGTTACCTGACACTTGCTCACTAAAGCAATTATATAAGTCAGCACTAAAAAATTACAAGCACTACACCCTCACAAACTCCCCTTGAGTACCTTTTTCCCCATTGGCCCTTTTTTTTCAATTATAAAGGAATTCCCAATACTGTTCTAGCATGTCCAAAGGTCAGTTGTCAATCTTCTCTCTGGTCCAGTTGGTGAATCTGGGAATCTTGAGGCAATGTTACAACTGCCTCATGTACACAGACAACCCTCTCCTCCTCCCAACAAATTTTCCAACACATGTGAGAGATGCAACCATATAGCCAAACTGGAGGCTAAGCTCTCTCAACTCAATACTGGCGTAACCAGTCAGGAGGAGAAGGAAACCACACTCACTACAATTCCAGTCTCACATAGACCTACCACGACAGCAAAGCAAACACAAACACACAAAAACATACTTGGAGGCTCTAAATAAAAATCTGCCTAAGCAGCAGAGACCTCCAAAGCAGACACCCAAGCAACTGCTACCCCAAAACAAAACACGTGCAACACATAGCTCACAAAGCCAGTGTGCCGAACAGTCACAGCCCTTAAGGCTAAACAACACACCTGATACACTTGTAATAGGTGACTCTATCGTCAGGCACACTGACGTCCGGCTCACCAGGCTGAACAAGGAGAAGGTCATGGTGAGCTGCCTGTCGGGCGCTAGGATCCGCCACATAACACAAGCACTCAGGTCACTCCAAGGCAAGTACAAATATGACTCAGTCATTGTCCATGCTGGTGTGAATGACCCGAGACGTACCTCCCTGGACTACATGAAAAGAGACATAGAGGAGTTCTCTCAGCATGTAGCCCAGGCCGGTATGACCCTGACCTTGAGTAGCATCTTACCCTCACCAAGAATGATGC
This sequence comes from Protopterus annectens, assembly GCF_019279795.1. Taxonomy (NCBI): domain Eukaryota; kingdom Metazoa; phylum Chordata; order Ceratodontiformes; family Protopteridae; genus Protopterus; species Protopterus annectens. The sequence continues at coordinate 1,887,522,734 of NC_056725.1, forward strand.
CACAATATGAAGACAAGATGATCAATTTCAACAATTGGCTTAAGTATTGGTGTCATTCAAAGGGGATCCAATGTCTGTCAGCCTGGGATGACATGCTCGACAAGCCATGATGCTTCGCTAGGGACGGCTTGCACCTGTCACCCCTGGGCTTTCGGATATTGGCAAAGGCTCTTGCCACCCCATAGTGCCTTTTTAGGCAAGGCTCAAAAGACAAACCCACCTCCATAGGTATCACAAGGGATAAGAAACTAAGAGTAATGCTACTCAACGCCAGAAGTCTAAACCTCAAGATGCACACACTCGAAACTGTCCTTAGCATGGAGAACATCGATATCTGTGCAGTAACAGAAACCTGGTTCAAGGCTCCGAGCACCCCAGCACTACCAGGTTATACATCATACCATGCTTTTCGCCCCAAAACTTGGACCGAACCACAAAAGGAGGGGGAGTATCAATATTCAAAGATACCCACACCTCCAGGTTGGTGGCACAGCACGAAGCATCAGAGACTATCCATGTGCAACTAACAGTGGGTAAAACTGCCTTCCAGTTTATAACCTGCTACAGACCACCCTCCCAAACCCAGGAACCCCACTCAGCCTTCCTGAGAACACTGAAAAATATGAAGGTCTCTCCAAACACCATTATATTGGCGACTTCAACTACCCAAACATAGACTGGGAGCATTACTCTAGCTCCAACACCCTAGCCCAAAGGTTCCTAGAATTTATAAACTCAGATGCTATGGAACAACTTGTTACCACTCCCACAAGAGGGGAAAACATACTGGACCTGATCATGACCAACATGGGGACTCTATGCTCCAGACCAAAAGTGTATCCCTCACTGGTAAGATCAGACCATAAACTAATCTCACTGGATATTCACATCCCGACCCCACCCCCTGCCCGGAAAACCACAGTGAAAAACTTCTCTAAAGCAAATTTCACACTCCTCAAAACCAAGGTGGAATCCTGCAAAGCCCCCGGGCCTGTGGAAAGTACGGCCCAGACCACAGAATCCTTTATAAACGCATTCTATGGACACCTTCAGGAATGCATGGATCAATCCCAAATAAAACCAAGACCCAATCGTCCAAAGGCAGGCGTCCTGTCTGGTGGACCCCAGCCATAAACAAACTATACAATAGAAGGAGGAAGCTACTACACGATAGAGCAAAATCCCAAAAAGGGAAGGCATCTCTGATCAGTATTAGCAAAAAACTACGGGCACTCATAAAATCATCTAAGGCCAACTTCGAGAGAAAAATTGCACAGGACACTAAGGATAATCACAAGGCTTTCTTTAGTTATGTTAGGAACCTGGGTGGGAATTCCCAGATATCCTCAGAATTAGTCCAAAATGACAAAAAATACACCGAACCCACAGACATTGCCAACATCCTAGCGGACAGGTTCAGTGCAAACTTCTCCCCACCAAAAGGGCAAATATCTATCCCAGCAGAGTGCTGCCCCCCTGACATCTCAGATGCTCAGGTAAGAGCTGCCCTCTCCAAAGCAAAAAACACAGCATCAATAGGACCAGACGGTGTCCCGGGCTGCGTCCTACATGAACTCCAAGAAGAGCTAAACCCAAACATAAAACTACTGTTCAATCTCAGCCTTACTACAGGATATGTCCCCAAAGAGTGGCGTACAGCAACAGTGGTCCCTCTCCACAAAGGTGGTGCCTCAACGGATCCTGGAAACTATCGCCCCATAAGCCTGACTAGCTTGGCCTGCAAAGCTATGGAAAGGACCATCATGGACCTCATAAATAAAGATATTGGGGACCTACAGACACTGGATCCTACCCAGTTCGGCTTTAAGGGCAGATCCTGCCTCTTAAACCTGGTCGATTTCTTTGAAACAGTCACCAAGGCCATTGACGAGGGGAAAGTGGTCCACACAGCCTACCTGGACCTCGCAAAAGCCTTCGATACAATACCCCACTCGGGCATTATAGATAAGCTCACCAGCTTAAATATGAACCCCTATGTCACTAGATGGGTTGCAAACTGGCTCAAGGACAGAACCCACATGGTTAGAATTGCTGGAGCCATGTCAGACTCCAAACCAGTTACAAGTGGCGTCCCACAAGGCTCAGTCCTGGGACCTCTTGTTCGGTATATATTTCTCGGAGGTACAGGCCAACACGGAAGGACTGTGGCTGACCAAGTTCGCAGATGACTGCAAACTGGGTGCCATAATTGACTCTCCAGCCGACACAAGCATCCTCCAAAAGGGCCTCATAGAAACAGACAACTGGTGCCAGAGCCATGGCCTCAAGCTAAACGCCAAAAAGTGTATAGTCATCCCCTTTGGCAAAAACAAAGTGCCCACAAATTACCACATAGGTGGTAATCCATTAGGTACGGAAGAAGTAATTAGGGACCTGGGGACCCAAGTTGATAGCAATCTCTCATTTGACAACCACGTGACCAAAGTGGTTAGAAAAACATTTTATATAGCCCACCTAATCATGAAGGGATTCACATCTAGATCAGGGGAGGTCATCATGCCTCTTTACTCATCCCTCATCAGGCCCATAATTGAGTACAATGCCCCTTCTGGGATGTACCTTACCAGACACCTGCAGCAACTGGAAAGACCCCAAAAGTACCTCACCAAGAGGATCAAAGGGCTCAAACAGATGCCATATGCTGCTTGGTTAAAGAAACTCCAGCTCTACTCAGTGGCATACCGCCTGCTCAGAGGCAATCTGTGCCTGATGTATAAAGCCATGTCCAACCCGGAATTAATGGACATGCTGCACCTCAGAAAATCCAAATCCCATCGAGCTACGCTCGAGACTTGAACCTCAGCACTGAAATAAATAGGAGATGCTGGAGGGACAGATTCATAACCCAGAGGCTCCCTTCACTCTGGAATAAAATCCCAGTCCAGGTTAGGCAGAGTCCCTCATTGACTCTCTTCAAGAGGAATCTTGATGAGTGGATGGGAAATCTTAGGTTTACCCCGGGTATCACTTCTGTGTCACTGTTAGACAGAGGCACAGTATACTAACCTCGAAAAAGGGCATAGCAAAATTAATTTAAAATGGGTGGCGAAAGCCAAACACACTCTGGCTAGGCTTTTAAATGCCCTAGGGCAGATAGCCTAGTATGAACCTATGAACCTAGAATTCTCATATGCAGACGAGCACAAGGGATCAGGTTGATAGCTGCTGCCATGGACCCTAAGGCTCTCAGGACTAATTCTTCAGGGGGTGCAGAGGACTGCAGAAGCGCTAACACAGGATGTGTAGTCTGTCTGGGGTTAAGAATGCCCTGGCCTGACAAGAATCTATTCTCGCCCCTATGAAGTCTAACACTTGAACAGGTTGAAGGAAAGACTTCCTGAGATAACAGGTTGAAGGAAAGACTTCCTGAGATTTATGGTAATCCCTAGCCGAGGTGATATCCGAAGAAAGAAATCTCTGGCTAGTAAGAGAAGATACCGGGTGGGGGCGGTGAGGAGCCAGTCGTCCAGGTATGGAAACACCTGAATGCCCTGAAGTCTCAGGTGGGCCGCTACAACTGCCATGGCCTTGGTGAACACCCTGGGGGCTGTGGTGAGACTGAAGGGTAGGACCCTGAATTGATAATGACTGGCCCCTAGCTGAAAGCGGAGGAACCTCCTGGATCGCCTGTCCATCAGAATATGGTAGTACGCATCTTGAGATCTATCGAGCACAACCAGTCTTCCTCCTGCAGGAAGGGCAGGATGGATTGAAGAGTGACCATCCGGAACATTTCCTTGGCAATGAACAGGTTCATTGTTGATAGGTCGAGAATCGGCCTTAGGTCCCCTGTCTTTTTTGGCACCAAAAAGAACCTGGAATAGATGCCTGATCCGGACTTGTCTGGGGGCACCTGCTGGATGGCTCTTTTTTCTAGCAGCTTTTGTATTTCCAAGTCCGCGGCCTCCTTCTCAGCGGGTGGGACGTCCGGGAGGCGCCTTGTGTAAGGGGGCTGGTTTATGAAGGGAGTAGAATAACCTCTGGATATTATTCGAAGCAGCCAGCAATCTGTCGTGATGGACTCCCACTGGGCTAGGTGCATCGAAAAACACCCCACAACTGCCTCCAGAGAGGAGCAGTCGGGCAACCCCTCACGGTCGCTGCACGGGTTGCTCTGAAAAAGGTTCATGTGACCCAAAGTTCTTCGGCCCCTGTCTGCCTCTGGGCCGGTATCCACCTTGTCCCCCTCTGCCTCTGGGGGAGAAGGAGTCCTGAGCGTTCCGGGACTGCTGAGTTTTCTGGAACCACAGCTTCTTTTGCCCTCACTGGTTCCTGGAAAAGGACCTTGGAGGGTTGGAGAAGTGGATCCCGATGGCTGACAGCATCTTCCTGTCTTTCTCGCTCTGGAAAGCATATCGTGGACAGTCTTCCCAAACAGGGTCGAACCGTCAAAGGGTGCATTAGCGAAGGACGCCTTGAAGGGTTCTGAGAGGTTGCAAAGACGGAGCCAGGCGTGACGCCTTAAGGCGATGCCGGACCCGCTAGCCCTAGCGGCTCCCTTGGTGGCATGAGAGAGTAAATGCATGGACGTATTGGACACAGACTTGACAGTGGCCATACGAGCCGAGAAGGTCCATTTATCCTCAGCCGACATGGACTCCGGGGGAGACTCAACGTACTCTTTCACGAGGTCCCGCTGCAGTCGAATTACGTGGGCCAAGTAATTCAGCGCACTTATAGTAAAGGTGGCTGAAGCAAAATTCCGCTTTCCAAGATGGTCCATAGCCATGAACTCCTTGTCTAGGGGGGGGGGGGGGTACCAAGGAATTTTCTTGGGCAAGTTCCTTTTTCACGGCCGTCGCCACCATGGCATCAACCGGGGAAAGTACAGTTGTGTACACTTACCATAAAAGTAGATGTTTGAGTGTATTCACTGTTGCAGTCATTACATTTGGGTAATCTGCTGGCAGGTTGCCCTCAGTCGGCCTGAATTCCAATGTCTTGAGTCCTGCATTGGTTGCTGTCTTCTCTTCCATGACATCAGGTCGTCAGGGGTATAAAACATGCAGCCAATGCCATTTTCTTTAGTTTTTCTTGCCCCCAATGTCAGGTGCCCCCAAAAAGGTAGCAATAATACACACATATACATATATATATATATATATAGATATATATATATATATATATATATATATATAAATACATGCATCAATATAAACTTACCTTCATCTACAAGCAAATACACCACATAGGTTGTAGAAGATAGTGAAGGAAAGATAAACTTCAGAATGACAGGGGGATGGCGGGAGGGTAACCTGGACTGCAACAGTGAATACACTTGAAGATCTACATTTATGGTAAGTGTACACAACTGTACTATGTTCTTCGTGTTTCACTGTTGCAGTCATTACATTTGGGTAGAATCCCAAAGCTATGGTTGGGAGGCTGGAGCTAAACAGCATTTGGTGAGGCTATAAGGTCCTGCAGCACTGCAGTGGCAAAGCCTGCCCTGGACTTAGAGTAGAGAGGCAAATGGTAATGCTTTGTAAAAGTGTGAACAGAACTCCAAGGTAGCAGCCTCTAGAATGTCTTTGGTTGGTACTCCTCTGACAAAGGCTGCTGAATTAGCTGCAGCTCTGGTGGAATGAGACCTAATGCCCTTGGGCACAGGTTTACCATGGTGTAAGTAGCATAAACGGATGCAGTGGCTTATCCACTTTGAAACTGTCTACTTTGAAATAGCCTTTCCTTCTGATCCTGCAGCATATGACACTATAAATTGCTCAGTTTTTCTTAGAGCTTTAGTCCTGCTCAAGTAGAATCTTAGCTGTCTGTGAACGTCCAAGGAATGCAGAATTCTCTCCCCTTTGTTCTGCGGATTTGGATAAAAAGTTGGCAGATGAATTGTTTGGTTAAGAGCCACACTGGAAACCACCTTAGGCATAAAAGTAGGATTTGTCCTCAGAGACACCCTGTCCGGGTAAAATATGATAAAAGGCTCTACAGCCATGAGGGCCTGTAGCTCTGAAACTCTTCTTGCTGAAGTAATTGCTAGTAGCAGAGCTGTCTTCCATGACAAGAACTTTATATCAGCGGTAGCAGCTGGTTCAAATGGAGGCAGGGTGAGTTTTTCCAACACATAATTGAGGTCCCATGCAGGTAATGGTGATCTTCTAGGGGGCCTTAAATTTTTGGCTCCTCTAAGATACTGCTTTAGTAAAGGATGAGAAAAGATTGGTGGCTCTGTGTTGTAATGAGCCGAAATGGCAGAGGCATGGATTTTGATTGATGAGAAAGATAGGCCTTTGTCAAGCATCTCAGTTAAGTATTGTAATATCTGACGAATATTTGGTTCTGCTGTATCAGTTCCTTGTGCTTGATTCCAAGCACAGAATCTCTTGCATTTGTCAGCATAAGATTTTCTAGTACTAGGCCTTCTGGCTTCCAAAATGACATCCATCACAGCTTTACTGAGAGGTGTTGTTTGTATGATTACCTGATTAGCCATGCTGCCAGGTTTAGAGTCTGTGGTTGATTGTGCAGGACCGGATTGTTTTGCTGGGACAGTAGTTGTGGTGTTTGAGGCAAGGTCCAAGCTGGGTATAGAGACAAATTCCTTAGGATTGGATACCAGTATTGGTGGGGCCAGTCCGGGGCAATTAATATCATCTTTGGCTTCTCTTGTCTTAGGAGGACCTTGGGTAGAAGAGGCAGAGGAAGAAAGGCGTAAACCAATAGGTTTTTCCAACTGAAGGATAGGGCGTCCACTTTCAATGCTTGTCTGTGAGAAGTCCTTGTGCAGAATCTTTTCAGTTGATAATTTTGAGGAGAGGCAAATAGATCTGTCTGGGCTCCCCCATTTCTCTGTTATTATGCTGAAGACTTGTGGATTTAGTTTCCACTCGTGAGGATCCACAAGGTTTCTGCTTAAATTGTCTGCCAGAGTGTTTTGTTTTCCTGGCAGGAATTGAGCTTGAAGACGTATGTGGTAGGTCAAAGCTGTGTCCCACAGTGCCATGGCTAATATGCAAAGGGGGTAAGAGTGTGTGCCTCCTTGCTTGTTTATATACCACATGACTGTGGTGTTGTCTGTCTTTATCAGTAGTTGTCCTGGATGAAGCAAGTCCTTGAAGGCTGTTAGGACATTTTGAACAGCTAGCATCTCTTTCCGGTTGATATGTAGATGAATTTGTTTTGGAGCCCATATGCCTTGAATGCATCTTCCTGCCATGTGGGCCCCCCAGGCATAATCTGATCCGTCTGTTGTTAAGGTTTGGCTGGCAGGGGGTAGAGTGAAGGGCCATCCCATATTTTGGTGACAGGCCTTTGCCCACCATAGGAACTCCTGTTGCAGGCAGGGAATGAGAGGAAGCATTGTTTACAGACTGTGTGAATGTTGACTCCATAAACATTTTAGGTACCATTGAAGTTTCCTCATATGCAGTCTTGCATATGGAATTAGTAGGATGCAGGATGCCATGAAGCCCAGAACCTGCAGAATTTCTCTTGCAGAAGACTGGGTTTTTGTTGCCATCAGTTTGAAGTAAGTAGTCAGTTGCCTTTGTTTGTCTGGCGTAAGGTAAGCCATCTGGGCAGTTGTATTCAAGCTTGCACTCAGGAATGTTATCTTTTGAAAGGGTACTAGTTGTGATTTCTTTTTGTTGATAGTGTACCCTAGGCATGTTAGAAACCTTTTCACAAATGCCAGGTGTCGAAGAAGAGTGTCCTTGTTCTCTGCGTAAATGAGACAGTCATCCAAGTAAGGATTATTTGTATACTTCTTTGTCTGCAAAATGCAATTACTGGTGCCAGGCACTTTGTAAAGACCCTGGGCGCAGTAGATAAGCCAAAGGGCAGTGCAGAGAAGTGGTAATGCATTAAGCCAGCCTTGAATCTGAGGTATCTTCTGCACGATGTCTTATTGGGACATGCAGGTATGCCTCTTTTAGGTCTAATGTCACCAGCCAAGCATTCTTGCCCAGCATGGGCAGAAGCTGCTGCAAAGTCAGCATTTTGAATTTTGGAATGTCCAGGTATGTGTTCAAAATTGACAAATCTAGTATTGGCCGCCAGGCCTTGTCCTTTCTGGGTACCAAGAACAGTCCTGAGTAAAAACCTTGTCCTTTTTCCTGTTCTGGTACTAGTCGAATGGCCCCCATATCCATGAGGCACGTAACCTGTTTCTGTGCCTCTGCCCATTGATTTTTGGGCAGATCTGGCCAACCGTTTGCCATTGGCAGAGTATGGAAATGGAATCTGTATCCCTGTGATACTATGTTTAGTACCCACTTGTCCTGGGTTATTAACTGCCAATTTTGAGCAAAAAGTGCTAATTTTCCCCCTAAGGGTGCTGTCAAAAGATAAGTGCTTGGTGTAGGCAGAGGGAAGTCACTGGGACTGTTTTCTGTAGGTTTGCGCTTTATCTCCCCCTGATTTGGAGGTAGATGCGCCCCATTGCTTTGACCTGTATGAATCTTGTGCCTGGTATCTGGAACCCTTTGGGCTTCTAGATTTGCCCTTTTGAGCTCTGTTTGACACAGGAAAGGACCAATTTTTTGTAGGCCAGTGTCTACTGAATCTTGGTGGCTGCACTTGTAAGAAGTCTTTAACAGTTTGCATAGACTTAGCTTTGCCTTCCATTTTCTTTAAAACCTCCTCTGCCTTAATACCAAACAAAGAATCATGCTGTAAAGGTGCATCTAGCAATTTAGCTTTAACATGCTCAGGCACATTTTGTTCTTTTAACCAGGCATGCCTCCTAATCACAGATCCAGTAACTGCGGCCCTGCAGGAGTTCTCTAAGGAATCAAAACCACATTGCAAAATATGCTTTCCAACTTGTTCAGCTGCATGCAATAATTCCTACAATTTTTTTATTTTCTGCACATTCTGAAATCAACATAATTTTCTGTTTCAGCAATCCCATAACATGTTGTTGGTACTTAAGCATGTGAAATTGACAGTTTAAGGCCCTGACTGCCAAGGTTGCAGATGTATAAACCTTTTTCCCCCATCTGTCTAGTGTCCTTGAATCTTTGTCAGAGGGGGTAGGGTTTTTTGCTGTTGAGGTCTTAACTCCCTTTGGACCCCATGAAATAGTTTCAGGGTCAGCAGCAGGGTTTCTAAACAAAAATTTATGTGAGTCAGGGACCCTGTAATATCTGTCAGGCTTACTGGGAGCTGGAGGTAAGGAGTCAGGGGTCAAGCTTGACTCCGAAAACACATCACCCACAATGTCTAAAACAGGGGGAATGGCTAAAGGCTTGTGCTGAGGGAGAAGGAAATCCCTGAGCCTCTTTTTTGATTCTGAGAAGTCTTGACTCTCCCAGTGAAAATGCTCCCTCAAAGTATGCAAGGTTTCTCCAAATGAATAATCCTCTGGAGGAGATGCAGATGGAATAGACTCCTCAGCATCAGAATCCTCATAGGGAGGTATAGATAATTCCTGATCAGAAGAGGAATCAGAAGAAATAGAAACCTGATCTGAAGATTCATAATCAGTGTCTTGCCTAGGCCTCTTATCTGGTGGGGGATGGGTACCCCTGATCAAGGTAATAAGGTCTTCAGCCATTTTGATAATCTGTTTTTTAGGCATAGAGACCTGTGCACGTGGCTCAGGCGTTGTTTATTTAGTTTTAGAAGTTGTCTTTGCCTTTGTTTTTGCAGCTGTAGTCGGTTTGATATATAAATGTTGAGGTCTGAATACACCCTCAGAAGCTGGTGCCTGCTCAGCGGCTCCGGACCCATCCGAGGGAGATACATCAGTCTGTCCAATACCTTGAGTATCTTGCGGCATGGCAGACACCACATGGGTGTCAATAGAAGCCTGAGACTCGAAGGTAGTGGGTATCAGGAGCTGCGAAAGCGCCTCACTGAGTACCGGCGAACCGGCGACTGGCTTAGGAGAAGCTTTGTCGCCAGTTTTGGATCTCGACTGCCTTTCTCTGTCCTTTTCTTTGCGTTTTTTATGTATTCTGGTAGTCAGATTGCTATCCGACGACATTTCTGGGTAGTTAAATCTATTTCCAAAATATTTTGATGCAAAAATATACCGACGCTTAATAGTACGTTGGTTAAATCTAGCACAAAACTGACAGCCAGGCACGTTGTGATCAAGGCCTAGGCAAGGAATACAGTATAAATGGAAATCCTTATAAGGTATTTGCTTCCCACAAGTAATACAATTATTAACTTTTTCTGACATCGGTAAAAAGCAAGAAAAAAGTTTCCTCAATGGGGTACTTAGCTTTAGTGAAGACTTCGGATCTGAAACTCAAACTCGAATATTTCAGTAGTTGGCCGACCGGCACTTGCGAAATGCTTCTGCTTCGGGCACCGCACGGCAAGAAAGACTGAAGAAAATGGCGTCGGCTGCATGTTTTATACTCCTGATGACCTGACGTCATGGAAGAGAAGCGTCATGGAAGAGAAGACAGCAACTGACGCAGGACCCAAGACTTTGGAATTCAGGCCGACTGAGGGCAACCTGCTAGCAGATTACCCAAATGTAATGACTGCAACAGTGAAACACGAAGGACATTCTTTGTTCCAAGAAGCTCTATCTGCTGGTGGACTCAATATTTTGTCGGGCCTTTTGGGTACAGGCTCCACAGTGTGCAGTTCCTTCCAAGCTCTGGTGGTGATAAGGTCCACCAGAGGGTCAGCAGGGGGGGACACCCAAGAGGTAGATGGGCCTGTGTCGAACGCCTCCAGGAATACAGACTCGTCAGAGGAAGGTTTTTGGGTGGACCACCCCCCCCTCTGGCGAAGGATTTCCATAATGTCCCCAAAGGAGACGTCTTCGGGGGGTGATTTGGGGAAACCTTCCCCTTTGTCCAAGTCGGTATGCTCAGTGAGAGACTCAGGGGAGTCAAAGTGCCTCCTTTTACACTGGCGTTTGTGAGGGACTTCCTCGGGTGGACTCTCCGGGGAGGGCTCACAAATGGTTTTGTGTTCCTCCATGGGAACTCGCTGGGGCACAATAGATACAGCTGTCCCGGGGGGACTGGATGACGGAAGACAAACCCAGCTACGAGGGAGCAAGGATGGACCCTGAGGACAGAGTGAGGGGTCACGATCCTTAAGAAAGAACTCTCTCCACAACGTCAAATGTCAAGGGAGAACCAGCCTCCCTGAAACTGGTAGTGAGGGTAGCCGAGACCCTCGGATCCAACGAAGGGATTGGAGCCGAAGTTAGAATGGCCGTACCCGAAGGGACGGTATGCCCTGACCAGAATGGAGCCGATGACACACTCATCCCCTTGGATCCGATGCCCAACTCTCGGCTCCGAGAGCTCGGATCCGAAAGCGGATCCAACAGACGCGAGGGCATGCCAGCGTTGAGGCCGAAGGCACCATTGGCACCGACTCCCTGACTCTGGGGCTCCTCGGATCCACAGACTCCGATATCAGATGGTGGATCGGAGAAGGAGCTATGGGGCGAAAAAAGGAGCCGAACTCCTCACACCGGGAGGGGGGGGAGCCAGCAACACTACATCTGCAGTTGAGTTTTTAGAAACCTTCACATCATCTGATCCATGTCTGCTTCAGAGATGCTTCGAGTCAATCTAGAGGATGCCATTGAAGCCAGCCGGGAAAGCCGAAGTGAAGGCGACCTCAAGGATGGTCTAGCCTCCTCCTCCGGTTCTGGAGAAAAACATGGTGAACAAAGCCGAGGAAAGGATGGCCTGGTAACTTTCACAGGAGACAAAATCACTTCAGCAGAAGGGGCCGTTGGATCCAACTCGGCCTGCCGCTTGCGGCCCTTCTCTCTATCTTTATCTTTTTCTTTCTCTGAATATCTCTCTGTCTCATTGTGTTTTTCTTTTATTCTCTCTTTCTTGGCCTCTCTCTCTTCCTGAGGTAAGGTGGGAGGGTGAGTTCCGGACAAGGGAGGAGGGCCTAAAGGCTGGACAGCCACAGCCGTGGCTGGTGAGGAAGCAGCAGAACAGGCCGAAGTTGATTCTGCGGGTAGGAGACCCGCCAGAATTAACTTGTTCCTGCGATCCCGCAGGGCTCAGGGATTGAAGGCCACACAGATTTTGCAGCTGGATGATAAATGGGACACCCCCAAGCAGACTACACACAGTGTGTGACCATTGGCTGGTGACAGCTTGTGACCACACTCTGTGCACTTAGAGATAGTCACTTTCTGACTTTCCGACATATTAGGGAACACACACACAAACACACTCACTCTACGGGCGGGAAGGGCGGCCTACACTAACAGAAAGTTAACTTTCAAAGTACAAAAAAATCAATAATTATCATAAACGGTAACCATAGAGAGGGATAAATAATAATTATTACTAAAATTATCAAAAGGGACACACACAGACCAAAGTTTTTGAAAAAACCCTGACAACTTGCTTGGAGCTCAAAAATCCCGTGCTGGCGAAGCTACGGCAAATGAGATCTGAGGATTGAAAGGAGGTTGCAGTGTAGTATGGGGACAGGGGAGGAGCTTGGAGCTCAGATCTTTTGCTTGGTATGCTGCCGGCTTGGATCCGTATCAGATCTGAAACCCACAGGTTGCTGATCAAATGAAGTTAACTACTTCAGATACACTATTTTCCATGTTAATCAAGTCAAGTCAGGCTGATGAGTTGGTTCAAATGGAACAACAGTTAAATTTTTCAAGACAAAATTAAGATCCCAGAGAGGAGCCACCTGTTTCCTAGGAGGCTTGGTATGTAACACCCTTTTCAAAAACATTTTCATTAGAGAATGCATTGAAAAACATATGCAGAGATGTTTAAATAGCTGATAAATGAACATTGGTAGAGGAATAAGAAGGGCCCTAGGACAATAACTTAAACAAATATTGCAGAATCGGAGAACAACTAGCCCTGACAAGCAAGGGGAAGGTAAAAACACTAGATCTGAATGGCTCCTGGTTATTATCTTGCCACCAACTAGGAAAATATTTCATTTATTAACATATGACTTTCTAGTAACAGGTTTTCTTGCCTCCTTTAATACCTTCAATGCATCTCCAGAAAATAGGTGCCTAGAAGGTATTAAGATTCTATCATGCAGGCCGTTAGTTGCATTTGTTTGGAGCTGGGATGTATCTAACACTCCATCTTGTGTGAGTGTGAAATGTGTGAGGAAGTTTGTGGTAATTGTCCTTGGCCATTTCCAAGGGAAGGGAGAAAGTACAGTTGTGTACACTTATCATAAACGTCGATGTTCAAGTGTATTTACTGTTGCAGTCATCACCTGTTGGTTATCCCTGCTATGGTATCCATCGGCCGGCCCAAATACCAAAGTCAATGTTTTTCTGCATCGGCTGCTGTTGCTTCTTGATTGACATCAGGTCATCAGTGCTATAAAGAAAGGCAGCCGACGCCATTACATCAGTTTTTTTTGTCCTAACCAGTAAGGAGCCCCAGAAAATATGGTAAGGGTGACCTGGTGGCAATAAGCCACCATAAGAAGTTTATGTCTCCCTAAGAAAAGGGAATATAAGGGGGAAGGAGGGAGGGGAACCAGGACTGCAACAGTGAATACACTCGAACATCTACATTTATGGTATGTGTACACAACTGTACTATGTTCTTTGTGTTTCACTGCTGCAGTCATCATCTGTGGGAGGATTCCCTTTCAACTTTCTGGTTTAAAAATGCGTGTTTGCGCATTTTTCGCATCGTGCAGCACAGTGGGGCTACGTTTAAACTATTCCAGGTGCCAGAAAGTCTGCTCTTCAAATTTTCCCTCAGAACTAGCTGGTTTCTCAGTAGTAGCACTAAAATCTGAACCCCATGCAACTAGCACTTGATCTCGAATCTGCTGGAAAGCACTATGAAGCCTTAAACTGATACAAGCACTCAGCTCTCCTTGATAATAAGGAGAAATTAATTGTAGGCACTAAACAGCCTATAATTGCAAAGTACCTTGCAAAGGTAAGGGAAAACAATTCTTGTACTTTACAAAAAAAAGCACCTAAATAGGCATGTCCAAGGGTCAGCATCCGGTGATATCTCCTGTCCACCTGGCGAATATGGGCATAGTGGGGCAATGCAGTAACTGCCTCATGTACACAGACAACCCTCTCCTCCTACCACCCAACACTGCAACCTGTGAGAGATGCACTTACATAGCCAAACTAGAAGCAAAGCTCTCTCCAGCCAAGATTATGCTAGACAGTCAAGAGGATAAGGTTAACACCTGCACTACACCTCAAGCAACACATAGCCCTTCAAAACCCACACCATCAACACCCACACATAGCAACACTAAACCCACATATGCAAAGGCCCTTAACATTAACCTGCCCAAGCAACAAGAACCTCAGAAGCTGAAACACAAACAAACGCCAGTCGCAACCAAAGTGACACATAGCTCACAACACCAGTGTGGCACCCAACAACAGCCCCTAAGGCAAGACAACGTACCCAACACTTTAGTCATAGATGACTCTATAGTTAGGCAAAATGATGTCCCACTCACCAGGCTGAGCAAGGAGAAAATTATAGTCAGCTGCCTGTTGGGTGCCAGGATCCGCCACATAACGCATGCACTCAAGTCACTCCACAAGTACAAATACGACTCTGTCATTGTCCATGTTGGAGTGAATGACTTGAGACATACCTCCCTGGACTACATGAAAAGAGACATGGAAGAGCTCTTGGATCATGTGGCCCACGCAGGTATGACCCTAGCCCTGAGTAGCATCCTGCCTTCACCCAGAATGATACCACACAGTATAAGGACAAAATGATTGACTTCAACAATTGGCTATTCTTCTTGTGTCATTCAAAGGGGATCCAGTATCTGTCTGCCTGGGACGACATGATCGACAAACCAAGATGCTTTACCAGAGATGGTCTGCACCTGTTACCCCTGGGATTCAGGTTACTGGCTAAAGCTCTTGCCACCCCTATAGTGCCTTTTTTAGGCAATGTTCAAAGGACAAAACCAACACTGCAACAGATACAAGCACACAAAATCTGAAGGTAACGCTACTCAATGCTAGAAGTCTAAACCTCAAAATGCACTCTCTCGAGGCACTCCTAAAAATGGAGAACATCGATATCTGTGCAGTAACTGAGACCTGGTTCAAGACTCCAGAAAGCACCCTGCAATACCAGGCTACAACTCTTACCACACTTTTCAGCCACCAAACCAAGACTGAAACACTAAAGGTGGAGAAGTGTCCATATTCACCAAGGATATGGACACCTCCAGGCTAGTTGCCCAACACAATGTATCTGAAATTCTCTAGGTGCAACTAACACCAGGCAAGACTGCCATCCAAATTGTAGCCTGCTACAGATCCCCCACCATGCCCCAAGATTCTCGCTACACCTTTCTAAACACACTGGAAAATATTAAGATACAACCAAACACCCTAATACTGGGTGATTTCAACTACCCTGCCATTAACTGGGAAAACTAAATGGGTAGCAACACCTTTTCCCAATGGTTCTTGGAATTCATAAATTCCAACGCCCTGGATCAACTTAATCTATTGTCCCACCAGGGGCTCCAATATCCTAGACCTGGTCATTACCAGCATGGGAGATAGATGCTCCACACCAGTGGTCAAGCCTCATTGGTCAGGTCTGACCATAAGCAAATCACCCTTGACATCCACATCCCACCCCCACCCCACCCCAGTAAGGAAACCTCTATAAAAAAAACTTCTCCAAAGCCAACTTCATGTTACTTAAGTCAGAAGTGACAAACTTCATGGCACTCATGCAGACGGGAGCTGAAAGTTTGACTGCTGAATCCTACACTAAGGCACTGTACGAGCAAATCCACTCGTGCATGAATTGTGCCATCCCAAATAGAACCAAGCCTGTCTCCTCCAAAAAAAGGAAGCCAATCTGGTGGACCCTGCCATAAACAAACTATACAACAGAAGGAAGAAACTGTTGCAGAAAAGAAGAAAATCCTAGGATGCAAAAACTCCCTTACCAGCCTCAGTAAGAAGCTGAGATCCCTCATAAAATCCTCCAAAGCTAGTTATGAAAATAAAATTACCAAAGATTCCAAAGACAACCACGAGGCATTCTATAGTTATGACAAGAATCTAAATGGCAATGCTCAGATCTTCTCTGAGCTACAACAGAATGGCATTAAATATACTGATCCCAAGGATATTGCCAATATCCTGGCAGACTGATTTAGTGCCAACTTCACCCTGCTCTCACCCCCTAAAGGGTCCATCTCAATACCAAAATATTGCCAGATTCTGGTAATCACGGCCACACAGGTAGAAACCGCACTCTCCAAAGCTAAGAATACAACATCCATGGGAACAGATGACATCCCGGGCTGTGTACTACATGAACTACAAAATGAACTGGCAACATCACCTGTCATGTTTAATCATAGTCTCATCTCAGGCTTCGTGCCCACTGAATAGTGTACAGCTACAATTATCCCACTCCACAAAGGGAGCTCCACCTTGGATCCCAGGAACTACCATCCCATCAGTCTGACGAGCCTGACCTGCAAAGGCATGGAACGCATTATCATGGAACTTATAAACAAAGACATTGGCAACCTTCAAACACTGGACCTCACCCAGTCTGGGTTCGTGAAGGGTCGATCCTGTCTCCTGAACCTGACTGACTTCTTTGAATCAGTCTCCAGAGCTATGGACGAGGGTAAGGCGGTCCACACAACCTATCTGGACCTTGCCAAGGCCTTCAACACCATCCCCCACTCTGGAATCATAGATAAACTTACTAAGCTGGGCATAAATCCCTACATCACTCAATGGGTTGCCAACTGGCTTACTGACAGAACTCAGACTGTAAAAGTAGCTGACTCCAAATCCAGCTCCAGACAACTGACAAGTGGAGTACCTCAGGGTTCAGTCCTGGGACCACTCTTGTTTGGCATCTACTTCTCTGAAGTACATGCCAACACTAAGGGACTCTGGCTAACAAAGTTCGCAGATGACTGCAAACTGGGAGCCATTACTGAATCCCCAAATGATGTGGATATTCTACAAAAGGGCCTTACAGAAATAGATCTTTGGTGCCAGAGCCATGGGCTCAAGCTTAATGCCAAGAAATGTTCAGTTATCCCCTTTGGGAAAAAACATGTACCCATGAATTGCCACACAGGTGGCAGTACACTAAACACCAAAAGTGTGATGAGAGACTTAGGGACACAGGTGGACAGTGGTCTCACCTTCGATAACCACATCGCCACAACAGTCAGGAAATCCTTCTATGTGGCACACCTCATCACTAAGGGCTTTTCATCCAGAAAAAAGGAGGTCATTGTCCCACTGTACTCATCCCTCATTAGATCCATTATAGGGTACAACGCCCCATTTGGTATGTACCTCACAAGACATCTGCAACAGCTGGAAAGGCCACAGAAATACCTCACTAAAAGAATCACATGCCTAAAGCACAGACGCCCTATGCTGACAGTCTAAAAAAACTCTAGCTATACTCTGTGGCATATCATCTAGTCAGAGGCGATCTCTACTTAACATACAAGGCCATGTCAAACCCTGAGCTGTTGGACATGCTCCATTTAAAGAAATCCCAATCCCTCAGAGCCACATGATGGAGGGATAGGTTCCTGACCCAGAGACTCCCCATACTCTGGAATAGACTGCCCACACATGTCAAGCAGAGCACTTCCTTGGCCCTCTTCCAAAGGAACCTTGACTTTTGCATGGGAGAGAGGAAATTCACCCTGGGGATCACGTCAGTCGTCCTGCTAGACAGGGGTCCAGGGAAGTAAATATTGTGGGAAGACATATCCGGGGAATTGTTTGGCTAGGCTTGTATAGGCCTTATGGCCGATAGCCTAGTACCAACCTATGAACCAACCTATAAACCTGAGGATAAGGGTTGTAGGATTAGTAACAGACCTAGGCCTGGGTCAGCATGCCCTGCAGAACTGCATTGGAAAATCCTGCCCTAACTTTAGAGAAAAGAGGTAGATGGTAATGCTTAGTAAAGGTATGGACAGAAGTCCAGGTAGCATCTTCCAAGATGTCCCATGTGGGGACTCCTCTCAGGAATGCTGTGGAAGTGGAGGCTGCCCTAGTGGAATGAGCACAAAGAGACTCAGAGGGTGGTTTCCCATGAAATCTGTAACAGAAATGGACGCAGTATGATATCCATTTGGATATGGTTTGGGGGCAAAGCTGAACAGCAGTTGGTCTGTTTTCCTGAATGCTTTAGTACGGTCTAGGTAGTATCTGAGCTGTCTGTGCATGTCTAGTGAGTGCATAATGCTTTCCCCCTTGTTTTGAGGGTTAGGGAAGAAGGTGGGTAAATGTATGGCCTGGTTGAGAGTCACATTAGATACCACCTTGGGTATAAAGGAGGGGTTAGTCCTCAGGGAGACCCTGTCTGCATGGAAAATGATGTAGGGCTCAATGGCCATCAGAAGTCTGGAAACACTTTTGGCTGACGTGATAGCTAGCAGGAAAGCAGTCTTCCAGGAGAGGTATTTTAGTTCTGCTGAAGCAGCAGGTTCGAAGGGTGGTAAGCTTAGTTTTTCCAAAACATAATTCAGGTCCCAGGCTGGCGTGGGTGGCCTTCTGGGAGGTCTCATATTCGAAGCCTCTCTGAGGAACTGTTTAATCAAAGGATGTGACAACAGGGGCATATATCTGTAATGAAATGAGCTGAAATGGCTGAGGCATGGATTTTAATAGAAGCGAAGGATAGGCCAGAATTTAATAACTCCGCCAAGTAGTCCAGGATAAGAGGGACGGAAGGATGTGAGGAACTGCCCCATCTGGACTGGTTCCAGGAGCAGAATCTTTTCCATTTTCCTGCATAAGATTTTCTGGTGCTGGGCCTTCTGGCTTTTGTGATAATGTCTAGGACCTGTTTGCTTAACAAGGGCCCCTTGTTTGCTTTTAGGGTATAGGCCATGCTGTCATTTTGAGAGTCTGCAAGTCTGGGTGCAGCATCCCTCCCCCCACCCGAGTCAAGAAGTCTGAGATGAGGGGAAGCTGCCTGGGAGTCTGTGATGACGGGCTGCGCAGTAAGGGGTACCAATGCTGCCTGGGCCAATCTGGACAAATGAGGATGGCCTTTGGCCTCTCCTCTCTTATCTTGACCAGTATATTGAGAATAAGAGGCAGAGGAGGGAATGCGCACACAAAGAGGGAGTTCCAAGGGAAGGTCAAGGCATCCACCTTCCACGCTAGGTGGTGATACTCCCTGGTACAGAATTTTTTCAACTGGTGATTGAGGTGCGAAGCAAAGAGATCCACCACCAGAGTTCCCCACTCCTGAGTGACTTGCAAAAAGATTTTTCTGTGGAGCTGCCATTCGTGGGGGTCCAGCAAGTTTCTGCTTAAGTGGCCTGCCAGGGAATTGTTGATCCCTGGTAGGTATTGGGTTATTAGGTGCAATCCCATGGAGGAGGTTGTCAGCTAGTGGTTCATGGCTAGCCTGCACAGAGGGTAAGATTGGATCCCTCCCTGTTTGTTGATGTACCACATTACAGTGGTGTTGTCTGTTTTGATAAGGAGGACCCCTGGCCTGAGATGGGATCTGAAGGATATCAGGACCTTTTGTACTGCCATCATTTCCTTCTGGTTGATGTGTAAGGGAAGGTGCTGGACATCCCAGAGGCCTTGGGTGCACCTTCCTGCTAGGTGAGCACCCCAAGCACTGTCTGAGGCATCAGTGGTGAAGGTCTGGCCAGTAGACTGGATGAAGGGGATACCCTTGTTCTTGGCACAGGTCCTTGGCCACCAGAGAAACTTGGCCCTTATACAGGGGATCAGAGGGAGAGGTGTCTCTAGAGGCTGAGAGTGCTGACACCAAAGGTTCTTTAGATACCATTGAAGTTTCCTCATGTGAAGCTTGGCCACAGGAATTAAAAGGATGAAAGATGCCATGTACCCCAAAGCTTGCAGGAACTTCCTCGCTGTGCGGTGACTTCTGGAAGCCAGCTGGGTAAAGTAGAGATACAGGAAGCTCTGCTTTCCTGGTGATAAGAAGCCCATTTGGGATGTTGTGTCCAGCAGTGCTCCCAGGAAAATGATCCTCCTGGAGGGAGTCTGCTTGGATTTCTTTTCATTGATGGTGAACCCTAAGGAGGTTGGGACGGCTTTGACAAAGAGGAGGCCCTGGAACAGCTTTTCTTTGCTCTCTGCCTGAATGAGGCAGTCATCCAGATAAGGGTAAATCTGAATATTTCTCTGTCTGCAAAATGCTATGGCTGGGGCTAAGCATTTGGTGAATACCCTGGGTGCAGTAGATAAGCCAAAGGGTAGTGCAGAGAACTGAAAGTGTTGTGAGCCTGCCCTGAAGCACAGGGATTTCCTGCAGGATTCCTTTATGGGGATGTGGAGGTAAGCATCCTTTAGGTCTAGGGTCACTAACCAGGCATTTTTTGTCAGCATAGGCAGCAGCTACTGCAAAGTTAGCATTTTAAATTTGGAGACAACCAGGGAGGTGTTTAGAATGGATAGATCCAGGATGGGGCACCAAGTGCCCTCTTTTCTAGGAACAAGGAATAGTCTGGAATAAAAACCTTTGCCTGTTTGGTCTGCAGGAACTGGTTCTACTAACTCCTGGGATATGAGAGTTTGGACCTGTTTTAATACCTCTGCCCATTGATTTGGAGGTATGTCTGGGTAACCTCTTGGAAATGGGAGTTTGTTGAAAGTGAATTTGTTTCCCTGAAAAATGATCTTTAAGACCCATTGGTCTTTGGTTGCAAAAAGCCAATTTTCTTTGCAGAGTGACAGCCTTCCTCCTAGCTTTTGGTGAGTGAAAGGAAGGCGGAGGGGGGGGGGGGGGAAGAAGGAGTCAATGAGAGGTTATGCCACAGAAGGATGGCTTAGAACTCCCTGCCTTAGGGGCGGAGGAGGTCCACTGTTTGGTTCTCTGCTGTCCCTGCGGGGCTTAACTTGCCTCTGTCTACTAGGTGCAGGAAAGGACCAGTGCTAAGACGGGAAATTCCTTCTGAACCTGGGATGTTAGACTTGAAAGAAATCTTTTACTATTTGCATAGATTTTTGCTTTGTCTTCCATCTTTTTAAGCACTTCTGCTTTAATTCCAAACAAGCGGTCCTTATCCAAGGGTGCATCACTTAATTTAGACTAGACAAGATCAGGGAGAGGTTGTTCTTTCAACCATGCATGTCTCCTAACAACATATCTTGACACTGCTATCCTGCTTGACGCTTCTAGTGTGTCATATCCACAGTGTGAAGAGTGTCTGGCCACTTGACAAGTAGAGTGCAGAAATTTTTTAACTCTTTAGAATTGGCACAGTCAGGAAAGGAAGAATTCTTTTGTTTTAATAGGTCCAAAGTGTGTTGTTGATATTTTAACATATGGAACTGACAGTTGAGTGCTCTGATAACTAAGGTGTATATGTTTTTACCCCATCTGTCCAGAGCTCTGGATTCCTTGTCAGAAGGGATAGGATTGTTTGCAGAACTAACTTTAGCTCCTTTTGGTCCCTGTGTAATGACCTCTGGGTCTGCAGCAGGATTTCTGTACAGGTATTTATGAGAATCCGGTACTCTGTAATACCTGTCAGGTTTAGTGGGAGCAGGTGGGAGGGCGTCAGGGGCTACACTGGATTCATGGAAAATATTATCCACCACTTCTAAAACAGTGGGGATGGCCAGTGGTCTGTGCTGGGGCAGGTCTAGAAACTCTCTTAGTCTTTTCTTAGACTGAGGGAGGTCCTGAGATTCCCAGTGGAAATGTTCCCTGAGGGTGTGAAGGGTTTCCCCAAAGGAAAGGTCTTCTGGTGGGGAGGGAGAAGGAATGAATTCCTCTGCATCTGAGTTTCATAAGCAATAAGAGGCTGTTGTTCCTCTTCAAAAATGAATAATCAGATTCCTCAGAATCCTGTTCTGACAGTACTTCAGGAGAAGGGTGTCTTTTTAAAAATTCCTCCCAAAAAA